>NW_007245969.1:134428-140205 GCF_000164805.1 Carlito syrichta
CTGGAACTACAGGTGCGTGCTACCATGCCCGGCTAATTTTTTTTTTTATTTATTGTAGAGATGAGGTCTCGTCAAGTTGCCCAGGTGGGTCTCGAAACCGCGGGCTCAGGCAATCCACTCACGTTGGCCTCCCAAAGTGCTGGGATTACAGGCTGAGCCACCGAGCCCAGCCAACAGTTGCATTTCTATACACCAATAACAAGCAGGCTGAGAACCAAATAAAAAACACAATCCCACTCACAATAGCCACAAAAATTGATATACCTTGGCATTCATCTAACCAGAGAAGTTAAAGACCTTTATAATGAGAACTACAAAACTCTGATTGAAGAAATCAAGGATGATACAAACAAATGGAAAAACATTTCATGCTTATGGATTGGAAGAATCAATATTGTCAAGATGTCCATCCTACCCAAGGCATTCTACGGATTCAATGCAATCGTCATCAAATTGCCATCATTCTTCACAGACCTAGAAACAACAATACAGAAATTCATATGGAAGGAAAAAGAGCACAAATAGCCAAAGCAATCCTCAGCAAAAGGAATACGGCTGGAGGTATCACACTTCCAGAATTTAAACTATATTACAAGGCTACAGTAATCAAGATGGCATGATATTGGTACAGGAATAGGCACATAGACCAATGAAACAGGACAGAAAATTCAGAAATAAAACCATAGTCCTTCAACCAACTCATCTTCAAGAAAGCCATCAATAACAGTCATTGGGGAAAGGAAGCTATATTTAGCAAATGGTGCTGGGAAAAAAATGGCTAGCCACATGCAGAAGAATGAAAGTGGACCCCTACCTATCACCATACAAAAAAATCAGCTCAAAATGGATCAAAAACCTAAATGTTAAACCTCAAATTATAAGAATCCTAGAAGAAAATCTAGGGAACACCCTTCTGAACATCAGAGAAGGCAATGAATTCATGACCAGGTTCCCAAAAGCAAATGCAACAAAAGCTAAGAGAGACAAATGGGACCTTATCAAACTAAAAGTTTTGCACAGCAAAATATAAGAGAGTAAAGAGACAACCCATGGAATGGAAAAAAATATTTGCAAGCTATGCATGTGATAAAGGCCAACATCAAGGATCTTCAAGGATCTACAAGGAACTCAAATGAACTGAAAGAAAATAAAAACGGCCCTGTTAAAAAGTGGGCCAAGGAGATGAACAGATACTTCTCACAGGATGGCATACAAGCAGCCAACGAACACAAGAAAAATGCTCAACCTCATTCATCATCAGAGAAAAGCAAATCAAAACTATAGTGAGATACCACCTGACTCTGGTAACGATGGCTATAATCAGCAAGTCAAAAAAACAATGGGTGCTGACATGGCTGTACAGAAAAGAGGATGCTGCCACACAGTTGGCAAGAATGTAAGCTAGTTCAACTTTCATGGAAAACAGTGTGGCAATTTCTCAAAGAACTAAAAATTGAGCTTCCATATGATCCAGCAATCCCTTTCCTGGGACTATACCCAAAGGAACATAAATCGCTCTGCCAAAAAGGCATCTGTACACATGTTTTTTGCTGCACTAGTCACAATAGCAACAATATAGAACCAACCTCGATATGTATTCAAAGTGGACTGGATAAAAAAAATATGGTCCATATATATTGGATAAAGAAAATATGGAATATTATGCAGCCATAAAGAACAAAATCTTAGCCTTTGCAACAACTTGGATGCAGCTGGAGACCCTCATACTAAGTGAACTATCACAGAAACAACTGAATGCTGCACGTTCTCACTCATAAGCAGGCCCTGAACACTAGCCACACTGGCACAAGGGTGGGATCCACAGTCACAGAGAACAGGTAGGGGAGGGAGGAAGGGAAGAGGGAGAGAGGCATGGGGCAACACAAGGGGTACCTGGTCCACTACCAGGGGGAGAGAGGGCCAACTAGAAGCCCAAACTTCACCTGCTCGCAGCCTACTTATGTTGCAAACCCTCACTTGTACCCCACAATGCTAAAATTAAAATAAAATGAAATAAAGGGGAAGAAATTATTATTATTATTTTTGTTTTGTTTTGTTTTGGTTTTTTTGAGTTGGAGTCTCACTCTGTCGCCCAGACTGGAGTGCAGTGGCCGCTCCCGGCCACCGCAGCTTCGGCCTGCTGGGCTCCGGCGATCCTTCCGCCTCAGCCTTCTGAGTAGCTGGAATTACAGGCATGCGCTACCACACCCGGCTGATTTTTTGATTTATTGTAGAGATGAGGTCTCGCTGCCCAGGCAGGTCTCGAACCTGCGGGCTCAGGCAATCCACTCACCTCAGCCTCCCAAAGGTGCGGGATTACAGGCTGAGCCACCGAGCCCGGCTTGGGGGAAGAAATTATTAAGGAAAATTCTCCAGAGCTAAGGACACAGATTAAATAAGTTTGCGACATACCCTGCAAAATCAATTTTAAAAAGAAATCTACATTAAGGGACATCATTGTGAACTTTTAGAATACCAGAAATACAAAAATACTAGAAACTTCTAGGAAGGGAAAACACAAAGGAACATGTACGAAGGAACAAAAAATCAGAATGGTATCACCCTACTTCACGGCAACAGCATAGGCTTGAAGATTATGATGAGATGATTCCAAAGGGAAGTTTCGACTTAGAATTCTAGACCCAGCTATCAACCGTGAAGGGAGAATAAAGACATTTTCAGACATCCAATAATTCAAAAAGCTTGTCTCTGTGCACACATTCTTAGAAAGCTACTACAGAATATACTTAAGCAAATTGAATATTTTTTAACTGAAAGGAGAAGAGTATGGGTTCCAAAAACGGATTCTGGATCCAACCAGAAGATGGGAAAGAAAAATCGGGTACAATTTTGCAGCAGCCCTGAAAACCAATCCTGATTGGTACAAATGTAAGAACAGCTCTAGGAAGGAATCCCGATGGGAAGGATGGGAAGACCCAAAAGAATGAATTATACGAAAGACCATTCCAAAAGAATGAAAGAATTTGAATGAATGAAATCTTTATGTAGGTGAAAAAGTAAAGCAGTCTAGGTATGGTGGCTCATGCCTGTAATCCCAGCACTTTGGGAGGCTGAAGTGGGTGGATTGCTTGAGCCTGGGAGTTCGAGACCAGCCTGGACAACAGAGAGACCTCGTCTCCACACACACACACACACACAATTAGCCATGCGTGGTGGCATGTGCTATTGTCCCAGCTACTCTGGATGTTGAGCTTAGGACGTGGAGGCTGTGGTGAGCTGTGGCTACACCACTGCATTCCAGCCAGGGCAACAGAGTGAGACCCTGACTCAAAAAATAATAATAACAAAAAATAAAAAAATAAAGCAATTTCACTGAAGGAGAAACAAAAAAAAATCATAAGAAAAATGTATTCATAGTATACTAATTATTGGCTCTGACTGAACGATATTTACATAGTTTTACATTATATAAATGTTCATTAAATATAGTGACATCTGTATTAAGAGGAGAGGAGAGAGAAAGGGTATAAGAGAGTGAAATCCTCTATCATAAAAAAGTCAATAATCATAATATAATTCAATCTAGGTCTAGAATTAATAAATTGTAACAACCTAATCTTTAGAAATATACTGACCCAAAGAAAAAGCAGAGTTCAATGTGGTTGCTTTCACAATGATGAACTGGATGGGAGAGGTGAGAGGAGCCATGATTTTTTTAAGTTAATTGGAGAAATTATGCTCGAATCAGGCTCTAGGAGTGCTGTGATGGACAAAGGGGCAGCTGACACTGTGACGACCTCATTCTGTGTTCCTTGGCGGGCTCTGGGAAGATGCTGGGCTTGGCATCCATCAGCTTAGTCACACAGGGATTTGATTTTTGGGAGTGCTGGTCCCTGTGGCTATGATCTGACATTTTCAAGCTGAGACCCTATTTGAAAAAAAAAGAAAAAATTAACTATTAAATAATATAAACTTTATTACTGGACCCATTTTATAAAATCCCATCTCACTAAAATTTTGTTTTGAAATTACTTAGAATTGTATAAGAGGCAGGGTCTTAGAGACTCAAATGACATTTTTAAAGTTATGCATAAGCCCACCAAAGTGACTTTTCTCCTTTCTGGATAAACGTAGCATGTTTTGATTCCCTTCCGCACTTAAAATTATGGTTGTTCCCTCCCTGGCCATTCTCCCCATGAACCAAAGGGTAAGTCTTCCATGTGGGTGCATACCCAGGAACACTTACTTGCCTCACTCCCCCAGTTTCACTAAGGAAATTCCCATCTGTTGTCTCATTACAATTTAAATAATCAACTAAAGCTACGGGACTGGTTTTGCTTTCTAAACAGTCCTACAAACCAAGCCACCGCTCTCCTTCCTCCACCCCGCCCCAGCCCAAGTTATCACCATCTCTCACAGGACCACTAGGGCCCCCCTCCCATCGTTCTATGCATTATAGCTAGGGATCTTTTAAAATGTAAACTGGGCTCTACAAATGAGGCTCTCTACCACCTGTCTGAATCTCTTTAAGGCTCCCCATTGTCCACAGGACATCCTTGACGCGGCCTGCAGAAGCCTGAGTCAGCAATCTGGTCTGGCTCATCAGCTGCATCCTCCTCTCCTTTGTTCTCTGCCATTCATAAGAACTGGGGAGCTTGGGACGGTCATATACTCCTTTATTCAGGGCCTTTGTATATGTTTTGCCATCTCTTTGGGACACTCCTTGCTCCCCACTCCCTTCATCTATTTTTTCCCCTCCCTTCTTCAAATCTCACCCATCGTGTCCCTAAGGAATGAATTGGTGGGAGCAAAAAGTTTTGTTTTTGAGTTCGGGTCTCATTCTGTCACCTAGGCTGAAGGGCAGGGGCACGATCACAGTTCACCATAGCCTCGAATTCCTGGGCTTCAACCATCTTCCTGCCCCGGCCTCCTGAGTAGCCGGAACTGCAGGCACATGACATCACGTCTGGCTCATTTTTTGGTTTCTTTTGGAGAGGTGAGGCCTCACTAAGTTGCCTATTGGTCTTAAACTCCTGGGCTCAAGCCATCCCTGCCTCGGCCTTTCAAAGGGCCGGGATTACCGGAAGGAGCCCCCACGCCCAGTTGGAAGCACATATTTTCACAACAATTTTCCTTTTCTCAATAGTGCAAACAACATTATTCTCTCCCTCCCGCCTGCTGCACGTCCCGCCTTACCTGAGGATGTTCCACGTGTCGAAGGAAGCCTTTCCACCACCTCCGCCAGCCGTCAGGCCGCCGGCTTCCACGGTCTCGCGCGTGGCACGTTGGCCCCTTGTTAGGATGGCCGCTTCCCTCGCCCGCCTCACTTCTCGGAGTCTCAGGACTCCCTCTTCCCGCCTTGCCGCTCTTACAAGACTCTCCTTCGCTTCTCGACTCCCGCTCACTCCCTGAGCGGCAGATCCAAAGTTTTCCGGTCTTGACCCGGCCGCGCCTTTCCCGTGAGGTTCCCTGCCTCTTCCTGGGCTCGAGCCCCTTGGCTTCGGCCTCCGGCCCGACCTCCCGCATCGTCTCCTCCGTCTCCTCAGGCTGGCCCTCCTCCAGTCCTGCCCTTGCTTGGCCGCCCGCAGGCCGCGGCCCCAGGCGCGGCCCCAGCCCTGGCTCCCCCCGGGGTCGTGCGTGGGCCCGATTCCGCCTTCTGGACCTCACCCGGCTGCCCCGCCGGGGCGGCTCTCAAAGTTCTCCGGACCGAACCCCGTCCCTTAGGCCGGGAGGCCTGCTGGCCATCCTGGGCGACCGTGTTTTCATGGACCCCATTCAGCCAGCCAAGTCCGGCCGTTATTTCCTCGTCTTTTCTT
>NW_007245969.1:140916-158864 GCF_000164805.1 Carlito syrichta
GGCGCGCGCCGCCACGCCCGGCTAAACTCTTGGATTTCTCTGAGTAAGCTCCTACCTAAGATGCTAAGCGGCTGTTTACCAGACTTCGTGGCTTCAGACTGCATCTTCTGACTTGAAAATGAAGTCGTGTTACCAATCCCAGTTTCGGTCTTCTGCATCCGGCCCGGTGACGTAGAAAATAATTAAAACATGGGGCCCGGCTCCTTGGCTCAGCCTGTATAATCCCAGCACTTTGGGAGGCTGAGGCGAGTGCATTGCCTGAGCCCGCGGGTTCGAGACCCACCCGGGCAAGGTGGCGAGCCCCCATCTCTACAATAAATCAAAAATCAGCCGGGCGTGGTAGCGCGCGCCTGTAGTCCCGGCTGCTCGGAAGGCTGAGGCGGAAGGATGGCCGGAGCCCGGCAGGTCGAGGCTGCGGTGGCCGGGAGCGGCCGCTGCACCCCAGTCTCGGCGACGGAGTGAGACTCCAACTCAAAAAAAAAAAAGAAAAAAATTAAAACACAATAAAATATTGCATCTCTCCTTCATGTAGCTAACAGGATGGTAGGCATCAAAAAATCTAAGAGTATAAAAGAAGATCTAAAAACGTATAGAAAAAACAACAAACTTTAGCCATTAAGTAACCTACAATCAGATCTTAACAGGAGACTGAATAAGAACTTTCTAAATAATCATAATAATAATTCCTTTTAAAAACAACTAAGTCTGCTACTAAGTAGGCATGCAGTTTGGGGGTATCAGTTCACCTTTGTGAACCTCCATTTCACTTTAAGTAGGGTTTAGATTAGAACAGGATCTATCAACCTATAGTCAGTCTACAGATTCCTGATGAGGGCCAAAGATGCAAAGAGGGTGGGGGTGACCACGAAAACCTTGAAATTGTATGCACCATTCTGGGTATGAATGCATTCCATATTCTGAGGAGAGAGTTCATGACTTTTATTAGATTCTCAAAGGGGTTCATAAATTCCAAAGTGGTTAAAAGTATCTGGACTAAGTGATTTTTCAGATCCCTCATGACTCTATAAATATTTTTAAAACTATGGAATATGGAGATCCATTATTGGTTTATATTTTATGACCAACTTAGATCATAATGAGTTTTTTCTGTTCTTTGTTCCAGGTCTAAATCTAATAAGATTAAGTCTAAATTAAAACTCCAGGTTGTTATAATCAAGAAAAACTTATATTGCCATTTCTTAGCAGAAGAAAAGCCAATAAAAGGGTGAGGACACTCACTATATTTGATTAAGTCACACAAAATAATTTTTTACTGCCAAAGTTCTAAGTGACTGAGATTAAACAATGACTGAAAAAAGCCACAAGTAAAAAAGGTAGAGGCAAAATTTCATTCAACAATGTAATACTCTGCAAGCTATAGCATAAAAAAGAATCCCAGTCTGTGGCTCACATATTTCAAGCAGTGTGTTAACACAGAATTACCAACAAAAAGAACTTTGATGAAGGGCATCGTCTGGCGTCTAAAATTCCATTTCCTTACTTTAATTCTCCACCTCCAGCTGCCTGCTTGGTATTTGTCAACTCAAATTCAAAGGATTAAACAACATTTATCGCCATCTTCCTGAAAAGTCGACCTCTCTCCTTACTTTGTTATCACTGTATGGATACCTCTGTTCTAGTTATGCATGCTCCAGTGTCAATAAGTATTCATACCAGTCGCTATGAATTTGGAAGAGAGATCTAGTATCTCTCAAACCTACAATAAATTCAGATAAAAGAATTTAAAGCCAGAAAACAACTGCAGACCCTCTATTCAGAACCAACTACTTCCTAAAGAACCCAAGGAAAATCAACTCAGTTTCCTTATAAAAATTTGCAAGAAAAAAGATAGACGAAGAAACCTGCAGAATAAGACCCCAAAAATGACATTTATAAGAAAATTAAAGATTTGACCACTTACTGGATCTTTGATGTCAAGGGAGTATTTATTAATATTTAAAGTTGATATATCCATACATGAAATAATATACCGTCTGGGATTTGTTTTCAAAAAGATGGGGGGAGGGCAGTTCATGGGGGTACAGCCCAAACAAGTTTCGGCAGAAATTTAGAATGATTGAAGCTGAGTGACGGGCCAATGGGCGTTGCCATGACAAGAAACGCTTTTCATTTTCAAGATTCCGATGAGAAGAATATCGTGCGTATGTTGCATTACTCTGAGCAATGAAGCCATGTGCAACTGGGGTCTTAAGAAGGAAAGTGGGCTGGTGGCACTCACCCACGTGGTCATGCAAAACACACGGGGGTTTGATGCTTCCTATGGCAAAAATTAGCTAGAGAATTGGACAAACTTTTTTTTTTTGAGTTGCCTCGCTCTCGCTCAGGCTGGGGTGCCGCGGCACACGCACGCCACCCAGCGTCGGCCTTCTGGGCGCCGGCGCCCTTTCCGCCTGAGCCGTCTGCGCGCTACCACGCCCGGCTAATTTTGCTTTATTGTAGAGACGCGGTCTCGCCAAACTGCCCGGGCTGGCCTCGAACCCGCAGGCTCAGGCAATCCATTTATCTTGGTCTCCCAAAGTGCTGGGATTACAGGCGGAGCCACCGAGCTCGGCCCAAACTTCAGTTTTAAAATAAGCAGGGCACACAGCCAAGTTCAAACCCGCAGGATTTTTTTTGTTTTGTTTTTGAGTCGGAGTCTCCCTCGGTCGCCCAGGCTGGAGTGCAGCGGCCGCTCCCGGCCACCGCAGCCTCACCTGCCGGGCTCCGGCGATCCTTCCGCCTCAGCCCTTCCAAGTAGCCGGAATTACAGGCGTGCCTGGCTAATTTTTTGATTTTTATTGTAGAGATGAGGTCTCGCCAAGTTGCCCAGGCGGATCTCGAACCCGCAGCCTCAGGCAATCCACTCACCTCAGCCTCCCAAGGCGCGGGATGACAGGCTGAGCCACGTGCAGGATTTTTACAGAGCAAAAATTACTACCAAGTGTCTCAAATTACATTATCGTTTCCAGCGGGTAATCAGAGGTTTTATATTTGCAAAAGTAATCTCATTCCAGTTTAAGGTCCATATCGACAGTTCTGAAGACGCAGACCACTTGGATATTGAGGTACTGATCAGGATGAATTTCTTTGTGCACCTGAAAGTGGTGGGAGGCCGGGCTCGGTGGCTCAGCCTGTAATCCCAGCACTCGGGGAGGCCGAGGAGAGTGGATTGCCTGAGCCCACCGGTTCGAGACCAGCCCAGGCAATCTGGCGAGACCGAGTCTCTACAATAAATCAAAAATTAGTGGCCGTGGTGGCGTGCGCCTGTAGTTCCGGCTACTTGGAAGGTTGAGGCAGAAGGATCGCCGGAGCCCAGCAGGTTAGGGTTGCCGCGAGTGTTCCACTGCACGTCCAGGCTGGGCGATGGAGTGAGACTCGAACTCAAAAAAAAAAAAAAAAAAGCCGGGCTTGGTGGCTCAGCCTGTAAACCCAGCGCCTTGGGAGGCTGAGATGAGTGGATTATCTGAGCCCGCGGGTTCGAGACCCACCTGGGCAACTTGGCGAGACCTCATCTCCACAATAAATCAAAAAATTAGCCGGGCGTGGTAGCGCACCTGTAGTTCCGGCTACTCGGAAGGCTGAGGCGAAAGAATCGCCGGAGCCGGCAGGTCGAGGCTGCGGTGGCCGGGAGTGGCCACTGCACTCCAGTCTGGGTGACAAAGTGAGACTCCAACTAAAAAAATAAATAAATAAAAATAAAAATATATAAAGTGGTGTGCTGGGGGGAGGGAAACCCATGTGCTTCTCAAGTTCTTTCTAAATAAAAATATGATAAATTTGCTTGCTGATCATGAAATCCACATTGGACAAACATCAGCTTGACTTACCTGTCTTCATGAGACAATAATAGACAACAGTCATCAAAAATTGCCCTTGTGCTTCAGTTACCTGCTAATAATTCAAATAATCTATCAACAGAATATGCTATATATTTTATCTGAAAGCTCAGCATTTCTTCTATTAGAGATTAGATTCTAGAAAGTTCTAGGAATCACTGAATTGTCTGCCATGTGTATTTTGGTATCTTTTAAAAACTAGGTATTCTTTGTTAAAAATAACTCCAACAAGGTTAAAATTTCATTTAATATAAAGAGTGACGAGGTACTTGAAAATCTTTGTATCAAATCTATAATCTATCTTCTCTTCAATACAGGCCAATAAAACATGATAAGATTAATCTGTAGTAATTAATCAACAAACCATAGAGTAAGACTAAACTTTGTTAATCCCCAATATACTCAAAAAGTTTGGCAGGGCACAGTGGCTCACACCTGTAATCCCTCTACTTTGGAAGACTGAGGAGGCAGCAGGATCCATGGGCAACATACGGAGACCCTGTCTCTATAAAAAATTTAAAACATTAGCTAGGCATGGTGGTGTACCCCTGTAGTCTTAGCTATTCAGGAGGCTGACGCGGGATCACTTCAGTCCAGGAGTTGGAGGCTGCAGTGAGCTATGATGGGGCCACTAAACTCCATCCTGGGTAAGAGTGAGACCCTGTTTCTAAAAAGAAACGCTCGGTTTTGTATATTTGACTGCCATGGCCTTAATTTAATGTTAAGACCTAAAAGATCATCTTTGAGAACTGGCTTGTATATTTAAGAGTTGAAGATAGCGGTTGTGGTGGCTCAAGCCTGTTATCCAGCACTTTGGGAGGCCGAGGCGAAAGGATTGCCTGAGTTCAAGGGTTTGAGACCAACCTGGGCAACTTGACAAGACCTTGTCTCTACAAAAAATAAAAAAATTAGCCGGGCGTGGTAGCGCACACCTATAGTTCCAGCTACTTGGAAGGCTAAGGCAGGACTGCCTGAGCCCAGCAGGTGGAGGCTGCGATGGCCGTGAGCGTGCCACTGTACTCCAGTGTGGGTGACAGAGTGAGACTCTGATTTAAAAAAAAAAAAATTCCAAACTTCTCATTTCTAAAATTGCTAAAGTTCCAAAGGCTGGCAGACCCAGCAACTCATCTATGACCAGCTGAGCCAACACTTAGTACTATGCACCTGCTTCCTGAAGCTTACTCCAAATGGGATTCCCAAGAACACTGCAAGGATCCTCTACTTCAGTAAGGATCATCTCCTTTAACGCTTGATGTTCAACTGGCTTACAGGAGTGAAACACAATTACTTCAATTATAGATTTAAATCCCTATTATGACATTTATTAGCAAACCACTGAATCCTCCCAAGCCTGTTTTCCTTAGCTACAAAATGGGGCTAAAATATATAACTAGTTTTGTGAGAATTAAATGATAGCATGCATCTTTGTACACAGCTTTTTTTTTTTTTTGAGTTGGAATCTCACTCACTCTGTTGCTCAGGTTGGAGTGCAATGGCATACTGGCAACCACAGCCTTGACCTGCTGGGCTCAGGTGATCCTTCTGCCTCAGTCTTCCAAGTAGCTGGAACTACAGGCATGCGCCACCACACCCAGCTAATTTTTTGATTTATTGTAGAGATGAGGTCTCACCAAGTTGCCCAGGCTGGTCTTGAACCTGTGGGCTCAGGCAATCCTCTCACCTCAGCCTCCTAAAGTGCTGGGATTATAGGCATGAGCCACCACAACTGGTCTGTACAGTTTTCAAAATTGCCCTTTTTTGCTCACATTTCAATTCTTCATACTCTCTAAGATGGACTTTATATATATTCTCGTATTCTAACTGGTATTTTACTTTTTTTCATTTATTACTGTTTTCATAAACTTTCTCAAATCCTTTGATATAAACAAACTTCAAGAGGAAAAAAAGAACAAACCCAGTCTAGTTGTCGCAAAAAGTTCACAGTAAAAGGGAAGAAAAACATGCAATGAAAGGGGAGAAAGCGAAGAAAAACATTTGTCTCCAGAAAGCCTTCCGAAAGCATTCCACGTAGGAAATAGACCCTGAAAAGTTATTTTCATAGTGGTTTAATAGGTGCCACAAAAATGAATCTTGTGGCAATGTCAATCTTCCCCACAAATTGAATACTTTCATTTATTTGCCAATTTCATCCAACAGCATTCTAGAGGTCAGTTTTTCATTTAAAAATAAGTACACATTTTAAAAAAGGATTAAACTTGTAACAGACCTCATTCAGTATAAATTTTAGGCATTATTTCTGAGTGTCAACTATACAAATCAAATGATTAAACATCTTCCTCCCAATTCAGTCAAGATATGTGTAGTAACTAATGTATAAATAACTGCTCCCAAAAGACATATGATAGGACTTTCAGAATATAAAATGAATAAACATCTCAACAAGTAAAAATTATTATTAGCATTAAAAATAATTTGCGAAAAAAAGTAGTGAGTGTAATTATGAAGCGTCATACTCATCTCAATTCTATTTCTAAAATAACATGGCATCATTCTAACTAAGAGAAAAGCTGGTTTTCCAAAAATAGGATTGTTACCTTTACCCGAGGTTTAAAAAACAAATATTACCATCATGACATCACTAGAAAGAAATTGAAGCATACAAGGAATAAACTATAGTTTCTTTTTATATCAAAATGTACTCTTGAAAATGTGTTTGGCACAGTGCTAAATCATATATAGTTAATACTAAATATTGCAGGATACAATAAAACCCTGGAGTTAATTGTTTACACCCTCTTATGGGAATGAAAATAATAGATACCAATTATTCAGAAGTCAGCCTATACAAACTGTATAAACAATATTTTATGTTTTGCTTTGAAAACCAGTGATATAATAAATTTTACATAAAAGACTGCAAAATAATATAAATGGATTTAAACAGATTTTTACAATAAGAAATTCAAATGGAAACAGACAAGTAACAAAGAGAAGTAAAAAAATTTATTGCAGTATTCGCTCCACCAGATTGCCTGGGGATCCCTTTTCTTGTATTGTTTTCAGGGTGACCTAATACATCAAAATCTACATTTACAAAAACTCCTTCTGCAGATAGGTCATAGATACTGCATGCTTTTTTTTTTCAACAGAATAAATTATATATCCAGGAGATTCTGCCATTTTACAGCCTGGAGAAAACAATGCTTCCCTGGAAACTGGGCTAAGCTAAAGAAAGCCATCCGCTGCTAGGTTAAACTCCAAGAACACTTTATTAAGAACATTAACAGACTAATTTCCAACATTCACTTGTTTATTTTTTTAAACAGAAAGTTTTTTTCCAAGATATAAACAATTTTTGTTAAACTATAATACAGTGGGAGTAAAAATGAACTGAGAATCTGTTTCTGCTGCACAACAGCGAAGGGAGCTCCCACAAAAATGTTTGCCCAACATTTCCTTCTTTTGTTCCTGCATCCCAGGTTCCACTCTTACTCTTCATAAAACTGATTTTTTTTTTTGCCAGAATGTTGATATTTCAAGTTTTTCTGCCTTTAAAAAAAATTCCTGTAAATTTGGCTGCATGTACAAATTCATTAGCTGGAAGTCCCATCCTTGGCGGCATACAGGGATCGTAAAGTCTGAACAACTTTATTAGTCAGCTTATTAGCACTCGTTAGAGCAATTTTTTTGTAAATAATGTCTGACTCTTTAATAGTGTCTACCCAAGGCACCAGTTTGCGGCCATCACGGCGCTTAGCCTCAGTCCAGGAGCCACTGTAGGAGCCTGCCATCCACTGAACACTGAAGCCATTGCTGGTTTTCTGTACTACTCTTGCAATTTGTGGTCGATCTTTGTACTTTGGACAGCAAATAGCGATGACATCCATGACGTCAACACTTTCATTCATCTGTGCTGCCAACTCCGTAGAGTCTGAATTTCGTTTTGACCTTCTCAATGACTAAAACATTGGGAGGGGGGAAAAAAGACCAAGTGTTACACAAAATAATTTTAGTGAAATTATTGTTTTTATTGCTTTTAATCCCTTGACGCCGGGAGTTGGGATTTCCCAGCACACTTCCATTGCCGGCAATGAGACGCACCGTGACCGCCAGCGCCAAGGGGTTAACATATACTTGTAAAACCATATAATTCTTAATTTGTACCCGTGTCTTTACTCTTATTGATATATAAAATTATATATACATATGAACCATAAAGCTACATAAAACTTAGCAACAATAAAAAGAATAACACACATTAATACAATCCAAAGGAAAATTAATAACCCTTTATGCTGGATAAATCTCATTTGTTTTTTTTATTGTCTTTTATGTTAAACTTTCTACAAAAGGATGTATAAATGGTTAAGTAGAGAATCTCTATCTACAAAATGTTTTTTCTTATAAGTATTACATTACTTGGTGTACATTTAATAGACTGACATATATAAGCACATAAAAATCGTTTTACGTAATACGCTGCGAAATACGTTGACTCCTCCTCCGCCTCACCCCTGAAGTGCCTCCTCCTCTATCCTCCCCATCACTTTCATCATCTTCTGTCTCTGCTGCTGTATTGTTTTTAGGGCTGCCTCCTCCAAGCAGCGAGGTAATTGCTTTGTTCCGAGCATTTGTGCTAGCTGACACCTCCCCTTCTTCCTCTTCTTCGTCAGGGTCCAGGTGTTCCATGAGAAGTTTAAACTACAGAAAACATATAAATTCCGAGTTTTAAGTAAACATTTCAAGCATGGTTGTCAACTTCCTAAATGTTTTGTAGGCAGTAGTTCAGTGTGGGTGAAATAGATCTTAGCTATTGTACAAGTCAGAGGTTGGTAAACATTTTCTGTAAAGAGCCAAATACCAAATATTTTAGCTTTGCAGGCCATACAGTCTGTCACAACTATCCATACTATGCTGCCACTGTAGTATGAAAGCAGCCATAGATAATATGTAAATAAATGGTCATGCATGTTTCAATAAAACTTTATTTTGGCTGGGCACGGTGGCTCAAGCCTGTAATTCCAGCACTTTGGGAGGCCGAGGCGAGAGGATTGCCTGAGCCTGCAGATTTGAGACCAGCCTGGCAACATGGTGAGACCTGGTCTCTTAAAAAAAAAAAAAAAAAAAAAAGCCAGGCTCGGTGGCTCAGCCTGTAATCCCACGCCTTTGGGAGGCTGAGGTGAGTGGACTGCCTGAGCCCGCAGGTTCAAAACCCGCCTGAGCAGGCGAGACCTCATCTCTACAACAAAATAAAAAAATTAGCCGGGAGTGGTAGTGCGCGCCTGTAATTCCAGCTACTGGGAAGGCTGAGGCGGAAGGATCGCCGGAGCCCGGCAGGTCGAGGCTGCAGTGGCCGGAAGTGGTCACTGCATTCCAGTCTGGGCAATAGAATGAGACTTCAACTCAAAAAAAAAAAAAAAAAAAAAAAAATTAGCTGGGCATGGTAGTGTGCACCTGCAGTTCTGACTACTTGGAAGGCTGAGGCAGAAGGGTCGCTGGAGCCCAGCAGGTCAACGCTGGGGTGGCCACGAGCATGCCACTGTACTCCATCCAGTCTGGGCAATGAAGTGAGACTCCAACTAAAAAACAAATACTTTATCTTATTTACAAAAACAGGTAATAGGCTAGATTTGGCCCATAAGCCATAGTCTGCTGATCCTCAAAGTCATCAAGCAAGCAGGTGATAATAATTACCGATAGACATCTTTAGTATCGGTCTTCTTTGCTTTCTGCCAAGATAAAAGGATACAAGAGGAAGCAAAGAGTATTGACAAATTTTAAAGGGCAACTAAAATATTTTTTCAACTCAGAGTATAAGGTTTGCAAAGTCTATGAATAGCATAAAATCAATTGTGTAGATTTCATTTTTGGTTCAAAAAAACCATATTTTTTATGTTTAGCTACTTGCTTTAAGTAGATTAGTGTATAAAACTTCATTTTGATTTTTTAGGACAGCCTTCTAAAGACATTTCAAAAATTCTTAAAAAAATTTTTTGGTGGTAAAATATATATAAGTAGTGTGCAATTCACTGGCATTAAGTATATTCACAATGCTGTGCAACTATTAGCACTATCCGTTTCCAGAGATTTTCATCATTGCAAAGAGAAACTCTGTACTCATTAAACAATAATTCTCTACTTATCCCTTCCCCAGCCCCTGGGAACCCCTGGGCCTGAGGTTCTATTTTCTGTCTCTATGAATTTTCCTCTTTTAAAAGTACATTTTACATAAACATACTCACATACTTGTTAAGTGAGAATATATACAAGAGATATACAGATATATAAACTTGTATTACATGTGTAAGAATACATGTTAAAGTAATAATATTGGTTGTCAGAAAGGAGAGGAACAGAATGGCCAAACAAGGTAAGAGGATGAATGTTGGTAGTTTTACATGTATGAAATATAGCAATCCATTGAATTAAAAATACAGTCAGTCCTCCATATCCATGGGTTCCACATCTGTGGAGTTAGCCCACCGTGGATCAAAAATATTTGGGAAAAGACACAATAAAAATAATACAACAATAAAAAATAATATAAATTAAAAAACAATGCATTATAACAACTATTTACATACCATTTATCCTATATTAAGTTATTAAATCTGGAGATGACTTAAAGAATATAGGAAGATGTGCATAGGTTATATACAAATATTATGCCATTTTATATCAAGGACCTGAATATCTATGAATTTGGGGGTATCCTGAAAGCAATTCTTCATAAATACCAGGGGATGACTATAATATACACACATACATTTTCCTATAATCTTTCTTTCTTCTTTTGAGTTGGAATGTCACTCTGTCATCCAGGCTGGAATGCAGTGGCACAATCATGGCTCACAGCAGACTTGGCCTCCTGGGTTCAGGTGAAACTTCTGCCGCAGCCTCCTGAGAAGCTAGAACTACAGGCAAATGCCACCACCTGGTTAACTTTTAATTTTTTTTTTTTGTAGAAATGAGGTATTACTATATTGCCCAGGCTGGTTTCAAACTCCTGGCCTCAAGCGATTCTCCCGCCTTGGCCTCCCAAGTCCTGGGATTACAAGTTTGAGCCACCATACCCAGCTACGTTTTCCTGTAATCTTTCATTTTCACTAAAGTAATTAGTGGGCTGTTATTTCCTAAGAAGAAATAATTATGATGCAATGAGCACAATGGGGAAGGCAAGCTTATAGCAACTTATTAAGACCACATACAGAAAAATAATATAGAAGTTCATGAAGCTTACATTCAATGTAAAGGAGATAGCTTATCTCCACCTCTTCCTCAAATTTACTTTTCGAAAAAGCCCTTATGAGGAGTAAATACTTTTGGTTTTTCTACTCACATCTAGATACTGTTTTACTATACTCCTCTTCACATCTTCAGTGATTTTGGAATTAGCCATATCACTCCGCAGGAAGTCCAGTGTTTGTTTTGGGTGAAAATGAACTCCTGTTTTTCGGTTTATCGCTTTATCATATACTTTTGCAGATTCAGATGGAGAGTACTTCTGAATTTTACTGTTTTGGAAAAACAAAATAAAAAAATTTAAAAGATACCTGAATCTATGGACGCAACATATTAGGAGAAATCCCATTATAGGTGAGATGCATAATTTTAATGGAATTAGTGGTAGTTTCTCATGTCTGATTCCATAACACCCTGATTATGATCCTAGGACAGCTTCAGTACCATTGCTAATATGGCCTAACTGGTTCACCTCCTACTTTTTGCCTCTCACCTATTAATTCTCTCTACAGCAGCCAGAAGACACATCTATTTCACACTGTGGGCCAACCCAACTTAAACATCTTTTCAACTCCTTAGTACTACTGCCAAGAACTTTCAGGGTTTTAAATTATTTCAAATTAGTTGCCAACATTTAACATCAAGATATTCCTCATACAAATGTGTATTTCTAGCATCTCTTGAAAAAGTGGCAGCTCAGGCCTCATGTGCCCACCCTCGTGTGGCAACAAGTTTACGGAAATCTGAGAAGACTCCATTTCAATGACATTAAATGACTTCTTTACATGAAATACACTCTTTACAATTGGACCAGATCCACTTTACTCTTTTTATTATACATTCCCTATTAACATTTGACTTTGTGACTCCTAATCTGAGGTGTCAATGAATGTAAAAGATGATCAAAGTTCCATGGGTATAAGCAGAAAACAGATCCCTTTAATGATTAACGGTGAGTAAAACAACAGGGTGTTCACAGTAACCAGTGCTTTTCCTCTCTTACTTTACAGAGTACTTTAAAGACTACAAGGTTTTTGCTAGAGCTCAGCCTAGTTTGTCTATATCTGTTACTTCATAGCTATTTAAGATACGCAAACTTGTAACCTATTTTAAGGTTAGCTTGATTCTCTAATGAGAACTTTTAAAGGAAATCAACAAAATATGCCCTTTAATTTGTAATGCAATGTTACCAAGTAAAGGAATATGCCTTTTCTCCATTAACAGAATGAATAAATTATGGTGTATTATACAACTGAATGCTGTACAACAATACAGAGAAACAAACTCCTTTTTTTTTTTTGAGTCAGAGTCTCACTCTGTCACCCAGGCTAGAGTGCAGTGGCACAATCACTACTACTATAGCTTTGACCTACTGGGCTCAGGCAATCCTTCTGCCTCAGCCTTCCAAGTAGCTGAAACTACAGACATGTGCTACCACTCCTAGCTCATTTTTTGATTATTACACAGATGAGGTTTCACCAAATTGTCCAGGCTGGTCTCGAACACCTGGGCTCAGGCAATCCTCTCGCCTCTACCTCTCTAAAGTGCGGGGATTATAGGCATGAACCACCCCACCTAAGTTTTTTTTAAAAAAAGAAATATTTCTAATATTAAAGTAGGCATGGGATCAAAACTGGGTTTCATCATATTTCTTTACTATTTGAACAAAGTAAAGTTTTTCTCGCATTGCTGATGTAACCTTACCTATCAGAAAATCCACAGAGATTCTTCAAATGTTGTTTTAACATCAGAAGCAATAAAATACCCTGGGAGACATTTGCAAATTCAATTAAAGGAGCTGAATTTTCTGGCAAACATTTCATCACTGAATTTATATCATCTTCTGAATCTGAATCTGAATCAGAATCTACACGTTTCCTTGACTTTCGAGGTCTGGAAACTTCTTCTTCACTCTCACTTGACTCATTTTCCTTACTAGGTGATGACTTTCTCTCTTTCCTTTTGTCCTTTACCATAGACTGAAAGAAAGAGAAAATTATTGTTTGAAACAATAAAAACAAAATACCACTAACAAATAAAAGTATGCTCCATTCAACAGCTTAAAAAGCTTCCTTAAATTAATATTTTATAAACCTCTTGACTTTCTATAAACAACTAGAGATAGAACCCTTAGGGGAAAATTAGTTTTCAAGACAAAGTAAAATCATATATAAAACCCAACCCTTCCCCCACAATCACTCCCTTCAAAAAAGTCCTTCTAAGATATCATTCAGAGGGAAATACTTTTCTTATAGGAATATTGATAAGATATAAATTATAGAAGTATCAATTTGGTATATAAGTAAGCCATTATAGTGAAAAAGTAATAATTTTAAATTAACTGAGGAAACTACAGTAAGCTTGAACATCCTAAGCTTCTATCAAACACTTCAAAAACTTTTTGGTGAGATAATATGTAATGTTTCTTGAGTATTTAAATTCTGTTTCTTTGTACTTTATGAAAATGTTAGCTCTTAAAAAGAAACAAAGTCAACTGGATTTAAGCAGATGTGCTTTGTGTGTGTGTGTGTGTGTGTGTGTGTGTGTGTGTGTGTGTGTGTGTAGGGGCAAAGTTACAAAAGCAATTATTTAAAACCTAACTGTTAAATAAAATAGAAGAAACATTCACAAATGTATTTGCACCAGTAAGTAGGTAAAAAAAAAAGATGAAGGAAATTAGTAACTTCTCAAACGTAAATGTGCATGTTAATATCCTTGGGATTTTGTTAAAAATATGCCTCTGTTTCAGTAGGTCTGGAGTGTGGCCTAAGGTTCTGCAGCTCTAACAAGCTCTCAGGTAAGTGCTGCTGGTCTGTGCTCCACACTTCAGGTAGGAATGGTTTACATACCGCTGTAATTCCAGCCTTAGGAAGCATCTAAAAGAATTCCCTGACTTACTAGTTTGATAAGACTGAGTTTTGAGCACTATAGTTTTATAAAATGAGACCTACTTGTATCAGTTAGGCACATGAGAATAGTCCATCCAATCTGTAAAGAATTAACTGGCTAGGTGCGGTGGCTCACGCCTGTAACCCCAGCACTTTGGGAGGCCAAAGCGAGAGAAGTGCTTGAGCCTAGGGTTCGAGTCCAGCCTAGGCAACCTGCGAGACCTCGTCTCTACAATAAATCAAAAAATTCGCAGGGCATGGTGGCACACGCCTGTAGTTCCAGTTATTTGGAAGGCTGAAGCGGAAGGATCACCTGAGCCCAGCAGATCGAGGCTGTGGTGGCCGTGAGTGTGACACTGCACTCCAGCCTGGGTAACAGTGAGACCCTGACTCAAAAAAAAAAAAAAAAAAAAGAATTTACTGAGTGCTTGCTATGTGCCTAGTGCCCTACCAGATACTTCTATAATTAAATCAATTATATTTCCTTCTAAAAATGACAGAAAAGACATAAGGTTTATAACAAAAAATTTAGTGAAGATTTTGAGCACACAGTATGACAACTCCATTATGATGCTGTTGCTGAGGGATTAGATGATTAATGATGTTATAAAATGTTTCCATGTAAATAAGCTATCTATAAATATCTAAGTATTTTCATGTGTGATGTTTTGATCTACAGCATTACAAGACTTACAGAATAGCAAGGTGCTTTAAAATGGGGTTTAAATGGATATATGAATGGGCATGAAACATTGAAGGTCAGTGCTTAAAGTGAGAGAAATAAAGAAGTGGGATGGCTTGTCAATACAACAAGCCATATCTGTATTAAAAATTCACCCTAACTATTAAGAAATTGAATGGTTTTAGATCTTTTGGAAAATAAATAAAATGACATCCACTGCCTCTCCCAATTCAAGTACTGTCCAGATTTCATTAAGTTCATTTAGAAATATTTTACATACCTGTGAAAATAAAAAAGAGTAATGAGAAACAAAACAGTGAAAATAGCATGCCTGCACTTTGATAGATGAATTAAGAATAGTAATGTGTGTAACTTACCTCCTTGAATGATTGCAGAAGGTTACTACCAGAAACTGAGAGTGTAATGTCTATATGATGCATTATAAACAACGGCTCTTCCTGTGTCTGGTATGGAAAACAGGCTAGATTGTCTGCTATATACAAGAGCATAGTCACTTCTGTTTTCTGTAAATTTTAAAAAAAAGGTACAAATGTTTAAAGGATAATCTAGAAACCCATCCAAAAAGCTTTTTTAGAAAAAATATTACAAGGGTACTTTCACCTCAGTTAATGTTAGAAAGAGACAGAAAGACAGACAAATGTGGCGGGGTGGTGAAGGGGGGAGATGGGGAAAAAGTGAGAGATGGGAGGAGGTATAAAAAAAGGGAAGCAGGAGAACAGAAATTGCTTTTATAAAATAATCTTACACCCATTTTAGAAGATTTTATAATGACTTACACCATGATACGTCAAGAAAGAGGTGAAATTTTTTATTGTACCCATGTGAAATTCCTTAAAGTTTTCTTATAGCGTATATAAAATCTTTATGAGAAATCCATACCACATCAGAAAGTGTAAATGTGAATTCTAATTATGTCATTATGCTCCTAAGGATTTAACCCATATGGAGATCAGTTACACACAGTTACTATTCTGCCCTCAAAAATAAGTAGTAATTATAGTACTAATATGTGGGTTTAAAAAAAAAACAACATACATGTATTCATAAAATATTTGTTAGCTTCTTCTGTATCTGTAATTTAGAATGTCAGAGTTGTTTTGACAGTGCTGTCAGTTTCACACTATAAAAACTCCGAAGTAGCAAAATTTAAGAAAAAAATTATGGTTACCACCAGTTGTTTGCTTTAAAAGAGACGTTAACAGACTTGAAACGTTCTCATGATCACACAGAATATAAACAGAAAGCCATGTCAGTATCTACAGGATCTGTACTATAGGATCTGCAGGTCTACACTATGCCTCAATATGACCTTTTACATTATTTCACATGCATTCTTATCTTTGTATTTTTATTCACATTTTTTGCCCTGCCTAGAACATGTTCCTCCTCTGCTTTATATAGTAGATCCCTCTCATCGAATCCCTCTAGGCCTTCAGTGATGTGCTCCTCCTCTGACTCCTTGTTGGAGGTAGTTGGGAGAAAGTGCTGCATTATAAGAGTTGGATTTCCAGTTTAGCATTTCAAATTCTGAGATGACAGAATATCCAGTTGATGACATACAGCAGGTAATGAAACTACACAGGAATAAAGTTCAGGAGACAGACAAGGACCGGAGCAGTGTCATAAATATAAACCACCAGGCAATCAGGATAGGCTAACTTTAATCACTATTTATTTTCTTACTTATGTCCTATTCCCGAAACCGGAGCTAAAATGTTCTCAGGGCAAGAGCACTAGATCATGTCATTTTGCACTCTTAGTATATTGTTCTACACACAATGCAAGCTTAATATTGATGATGACATGATGATGATAATGGTGATGATGAATTATATTCCAGACATTTCTGAAATATATGTAATATTTATTTGCTAGATCACATATCCAAACATTTAATTTAGTACTTACAAAGAAGAGATCCAATAAGGTATCAACATGATGGCAATTATAATTTTACTTTATTGCAAAAGCCTGATGTCAAGCTAACAAGTAATTAAAATATTTCTTTTGCTCTTTTAAAAGCTGCTATATACACAGACTTATATGTAAGCTCTATGTGGGCAGACACTACATCTATCTTTATTATTTTATCTTCTAATCTCTTGGTACAATGGCTGGTACACAGCAGGTGCTACATAAATAGTTGTGTAAAACGAATACATATATTAACTTGTGCAACAGCCAAAAGTGTCCAAATTATAATTACAATAATTTCCCATTATCAAAATCATAGTTTCACTTTCTGCGGTTTCAGTTACCCATGATCAACCATGGTCCAAAAACAGGTGAGTACAATAGAATAAGGTGTTTTGAGGGATGAGGAGGGGTAGGAGAGAGAGGGAGAAGAAAGGAAGAGGGAAGGGGAGAGGGAGGGCAGGGGAGAGGGAAATGAGGGAGAGAAAGAAAGTGAGTACGAGACCACATTTGCATAACTTTTATTATAATATATTGTTGTACTTGCTCTATTTTATCATTGCTGAGCTAATCTCTTACTGGGACTAACTTACATATTAAACTTTATTACTTCATTATTAAACTTTATCAGGGGAAAAACAAAGTACAGTTGGTCACATGCCACATAATGATGTTTTGGTCAATGACAAATCACAAGTATGAGTAGATTCCATAAGATTATAATACTAAATTTCTACTGTACCTTTTCTATGTTTAGATACATTTCGATATGTAAATACCATTGTGTTATGGTTGCCTACAGTATTCATTACAGTAACATGCTGTATGGGAATACAGCCTAGGAATACCAGGCTATACCAATAGCTTGGATAGGCTACACTATCTAGGTTTCTGTAAGTATACTCTTAAGATGTTCATACAACAATGAAATTGCCAATCAGTGAAGAGGAGGCAATCAGAGGTATTCAAATAGGAAAAGAGGAAGTCAAGTTATCTCTCTATGCAGATGATATGATTGTGTACCTTGAAAACCCAAGAGAATCTGTCAAAAGCCTCCTTATATTGATAAAGGCCTTCGACAAAGTCTCAGGATACAAAATAAATGTGCAAAAGACAACCGCATTTCTCTACACCAATAATAAACAAACAGAAACCCAAATAAAAAACACAATTCCATTCACAATAGCCACAAAAAAAATGAAATACCTTGGCATTTTCCTAACCAGAGACGTGAAAGACCTTTACAATGAAAATTACAAAACACTGCTCAAAGAAATCAAAGCTGACACGAACAAGTGGAAAAATATCCCATGCTCATGGATTGGAAGATCAACATTGTGAAGATGTCCATCTTACCTAAAGCAATCTACAATTCAATGCAATACCCATGAAATTACCAACAAC
>NW_007245969.1:159920-182293 GCF_000164805.1 Carlito syrichta
AGCAACCTGGATGGAACTAGAGTCTATAATACTGAGTGACCTCTCACAGAAACAAAGATCCGAGTATCACATGTTCTCACTCATATAATGCAACTTGAACATCCAATGTAATACTATAAGAAAATGACTGATGGTACTGGGAAACTATGGGGGGGAGGGGGATGGGATTAACAGTAGCAAATATCTGCCTGGGGATGGGAAAACACCTCTTATCAACAGGATGCCTGAATGAAACGTAATTGTACACCTAACCCTTAACTGTACCCCACAAAACCATAATACAAAATATTGATTAAACAATGAAATTGCCTAACCTATGTATTTCTCAGAATGTAATACTGTTATTAAACTATGCATGAGTGTTTGGTACTATCTGCAATTTCATGGGTTCAGATAATGGGGGACTACTGTATGCAAAACTGGGTTCTTCACTAAGGAAGTAAAGTTGTGCATCTAGGAACTTCAACAGCCAAAAACCTAGAAGAGTTATTCTCTAACAATATTTGAGTTCTATAGAAGCAAAAGAAATTCATCACATACACATATGTAATCTATTCCCAAAGTGACAGTTTAGAGATGTGGCTTATTTAAAGATATGCTTACAGAAACTGTTATCAAAGTTTGTAAGATACTTAGCATGGGCTGGACGCGGTGGCTCAAGCCTGTAATCCCAGCACTTTGGAAGGCTGAGGTGAGAGGATTGCCTGAGCTCAGGGGTTCGAGACCAGCCTGGGCAACTTGGCAAGACCTTGTTTCTACAATTAATAAAAAAAATTAGCCAGGCGTGGTAATACACGCCCACAGTTCCAGTTACTTGGAAGGTTTAGGTAGAAGGATTGCCTGAGCCCAGCAGGTCAAGGCTGCGGTGGCTGTGAGCATGCCACTGCACTCCAGTCTGAGATTCCAACTCAAAAAAAAAAAAAAATACTCAGTATGGAGGCACAATTATAATTTAATCTTCCTTTATATCAATTTCTATGTAAAATTTCTCCTTCAACTTTGACTGTATACCATAAAAATAACTTAGAAGGTTAAGGAAACACATTTAATGAACTCACTATCATATACTAAAATGATAATATTTAGGCTGGGCGTGGTGGTCCAAGCCTGTAATCCCAGCATTTTGGGAGGCTGAGGTGAGAGGACTGCCTGAGCCCAGGGGTCCAAGACCAGCCTGAGTAACTTGGTGAGACCTCGGCTCTACAATAAATAAAAAAATTAGCTGGGCGTGGTAGCACACGCCTGTAGTCCAGCTATTTGGAAGGCTGAGATGGAAGGATTGCCAGAGCCCAGTAGGTCAAGGATGTGCTGGCCATGAGTGTGGCACTGCACTCCAGCCTGGAGGACAGAGTGAGACTCCAGCTCAAAGCAAACAAACAAACACATACTTTTTTTTTTTTTTGAGTTGGAGTCTCACTCTGTCGCCCAGACTGGAGTGCAGTGGCCGCTCCCGGCCACCACATCCTTGACCTACTGGGCTCTGGTGATCCTTTAACCTCAGTCTTCCAAGTAGCTGGAATTACAGGCATGTGCTACCACGCCCGGCTGATTTTTTGATTTATTGTAGAGATGAGGTCTCGCCAAGTTGCCCAGGCGGGTCTCGAACCCGCGGGCTCAGGCAATCCACTCACCTCAGCCTCCCAAACGGCGGGATTACAGGCTGAGCTACCAAGCCCGGCTATAAAATTTAATTAATGGTGACTACTTTAGCCATAAAACTCCTAGAATATTTATTTTCTTAAAATGCTCAGTTTCGCCTGAGCCCATGGGTTCGAGACCCACCTGGGCAGCAAGACCTCATCTCTACAATAAATCAAAAAATCAGCCGGGCGTGGTAGCACATGCCTGTAATTCCAGCTACTTGGAAGGCTGAGGCAGAAGGATCGCTAGAGCCCAGCAGGTTGAGGCTGAGGCGGCTGGGAGCGGCCACTGCACTCCAATCTGGGCGACAGAGTGGGACTCCAACTCAAAAAAACCCAAAATACTCAGTTTCAGATACCACCCAACTCCAGTAAGAATGGTCCTCATTAATAAAACAAAAAACAACAGATGCTGGCATGGGTGCAGAGAAAAGATGCTTCTACACTGCTGGTGGAAGTGCAGGCTAGTTCACTCTCTATGAGAAGTAGTGTGGTGGTTCCTAAAAGAACTAAAAATAGACCTTCCATATGATCCAGCAATCTCTCTCCTGGGAATATACCTGGAGGAACATAATTGTTCTACAAAAAAGACACCTGCACACACATGTCTATAGCTGCACTATTCACAATAGTAAAAACATGGAACCAACCCTACTGCCCATCAAAAGTGAACTGGATAAGGAAAATGTGGTACATACACACAATGGAGTATTACACAGCCATAAAGAACAAAATCATGGAATCTGCAGCAAATTGGAGACCATCATTCTTAGTGCTCTTTCACAGGAACAAAAAAACTGAATAATGAATGTTTTCACTCATAAGTGGGGCCTGAACATTAATCACATTAGCACAAGGGAGGGATCAGTGGTCAATGGACACTGCCAGGGGAGGGAGGGAAGGAGGGAGGAAAGGGGCATGTACCCAGTCCTAAACTAGGGAGTGAGAGCCACTTGGAGGTCCAAACTTCACCTGCACAAAGCCTGCATGTGTAATGAATCCTGACTCGTAACTTGCATATCTATAATAATAATTAAAAAAAAGAAAAAAATAAAAAGTTTTTGTGCTTACTGCTGTGTCATCAAACAAGTTGAGCAAAGAAATAAGAAAGGCTCGTCTGTGTTGGCGGTTTCCACGGATCATGGAGTAAAGGTGAGAACACAAAGCACTAGAGGACTCGTCTTGTCTGAAACCTCTCACAGGATCTTTCAGGCATGTGTTGATTGCCTGTTGTACCTGGTAAGACATCTTCATACCAGCCACTGCTTTCATCTGAAATCGATAAAATTCTCATTTTTGTCAGAGAAATTAAAACAGTCAAATAAAAAATATACTTTAACCATTATATTCTGAGGTTAACTTCATTAGTTGGTTTTCTTATTTAAAATAGTAAAATCACAGAATAAAGTACTGGAAGGAATATTAGAGATTATCTACTGAAACTCCCTCATTTTATAGAAAAAAAAAATAAGACCTAGAAGAGTGCCTAAAATTCATGTTTCCTGAGCTTTAGTCCAGTGTGCTCGTAGGACTGTCATCTTTAACTCATTCTTAGTTTTTAATTTTATACTAAAATAAACATCTTGGGGGACAAACTTAGTTGCATGTTTTGAAGATAAGTTACTAAGAAAAACATTTTGTTCTAGTTATGTGGGCAGGACATTTATAAACAAAAAATGATTTAGAAGGTCAAGGTGGGAGGACTACTTGAGCCCAAGAGTTTGAGACCAGCCTGGGCAACATAGCGTCTCTACCAAAAAAAAAAGCTGGGTATGGTGGCACATGCTTCTAGTCCCAGGTACTTGGGAGCCTGAGGTGGGAGGATTGCCTTTGCCCAGGAAGTCGAGGTTAGGGTGAGTTGTGATTGTGCCATTGCACTCCAGCCTGGGAGAGAGTGAGACCCTGACCCAAAATATAAAATAAAGTAAAATAAAATAAAAGTTTTGGTTATAAAATTTTAAAATACATACATGAATGAATCCAGCATATTTTTTGTCTATTTCCACAAGTTGCTGATCAGCCTTGTTCCGCATAGCAGGTTCTGGGTCTGTGCCCATAGCAATTAAATATGGCACACACTGGAAATAAAAAGATTTATGAGACATCACAGTAGTAAAAACTCTTATGTATCTGGACACGTGAAAACTTTTTGTATATCGGAGATATATGATTTTAACCCTATAGGCTTTCCTATAAAGGCTATGCTTTTAGTGTTCTTTTGAAAATGATAACTCTTTCTTGAGATTTAAAGCAAGAAAGTGCCAGAGCAGCATCAAAAATACTAATGTGGTAAAATTCAAATACTTTTAGTGTAAATTTAAAGTTCTTTAAACATTAAGTATTCCCACACTAAGAATATCAATTTAATATAACATATACTATAAGTGTATAATCCAGTAATTTTCGAAGCTTGACTAAGAATTTGCTTTGTAAAGATAATATAGGTCAAATAACAAATAGTTTTCCATACTCAAAGACAGGAAAATATAATTTTTTCCCACAAAGTTAATTTCAGATGTGGCTTCAAGGATCAGAAAGTTGATGGCCATATTCACTGTTTTTCAAGTCAAGAAACATCACTACTATGTTAAGTGATTATGAATGAAAAAGCAATAAAGAAGAGTAGAAAAACAACAACAAACAAAACAACTTTAAAACACAGACATGGCCCTAAATGAAATGGACAATCATGGATTAAATCCTGCATCAGGAAACAAAAAAAGTAGATAAAGAACACTATTGGCTTAACAGGCAAAATCTGAAAATGGACTATATATTAGATAATGTTGTATCAATGTTAAATCTCCTAAACTTAATGACTATATTACGGTTTTGTAAGAGAATGTCCTTGTTCTTGGAAAATATATGCTGAAGTGTTTAGAGGAAAAGGATAATAATATCTGAAACTTACTATCAAATGATTCAGAAAAATGGATGTATAAAGAGAGAGAAAAATGGTGAATACAGACAAAGGGTATAAAGAAATTCATTGTATCACTTTTGCAATTTCTTTGTAACTTAATACTGCTCTCTGTATATTATAATATGTGATCATGATGACAACAACCCTGAATCATGAAGAACAGGCTAAATATTAATTAACATGCTTTGTTTCAGGACACAGGGAAGACCACAGCATATTTAAATGTAGCACATTTTAGAAAAAGTTCCATGAAAAACAGTCAAAATAAAAATCTTGAAGAGTACAGACTCTCTTTATTTAATAAGATCACTTTTGTAGCCTATCGCACTCTTCCGACCATCAGATAATGTATACTACACATCGGCGTTGCCTGTCAATCTTCAGAAATACTAATATGTCTTTATTACATCATTTTGTCCTCATGTCAATGCAGTGAGGTGCTGGGCAGGTAATGTAACCTCCAACTTAAAGATGAAAATACTAAAATTATATATAATTTGTTTTTTGTGCACTAAACCTCTACCCTGCTGAACAGATTATACTTTTAAACCTAGTTAACTCTCTTGACATTATATATTGTTGGTTCTTAGGGACAGAAGTAAATATGAAATACAACAAATCTATCATCCCTACTTAGAAAAATAATTCGAGCATATGTCCTACCAACCAAAATTGAAGTTTTGTTTGTAAGAGACAATGTTATGAATATATGGGTATTCTGCAGTAATGATAGGCATATGAATGTCTAAAAGAGAATGTCTAAAATTTAGACTCTTAAATGTCTAAGACAAAAAAGATTAAAGATTAAGAGGTATAAAAAACTACTCATTCTTAATCACAGTGTCATCAAATGGTAACTATCTGGCTTTTGGAGTAAATCTTACTGCTATAAAACATGCTCACCTGAACCGGATGAATAAGACCTTGATTTAATGTCAATGCAATGACATTTAGGGCAAAGTGGCGTACACTTGACTGGGTGTGAAAAAACGCCTCAAGCACCTGTTTGAGGTAAAGTTGCATGATGGAACTACTCATCCCTGAGGAAACATCACCCATTTCTTTTAAGTCTTCCTGTTTTGCAACTTTCTTCCCTACAAAAAGAAGCAAAGGGTAAACACAAATTAAGAGCATGTCTACTAACTTTATTAAGTATTCCAAAAGCAGACCACAACCAAAATCACAAAATGTTATTGCTGGTATTCTAGCTCAATGGTTCTTAATCTTTTGCTGTGTGTGTCTGTCAGAGGCCCAGTTAAAAACCTGATGCTCTCCTCTCTCAAAATGTTAACGCTTCTACACAGATAAAATTTACAACTATTTTAGAGAGTTTAAGAATACTCTAAAACCTATCTATGAACCTCAGCATATAGATTCCTATTTTATTGAATTCCTTCATATTTGGATGAAAGAAAGCGAGTTGTAAAGTAGCATAACTGTGGCTGTATTGTGAAATCTAAAAGTATATTTTCACTTACAGTCTCTATCTGCCTGCTGCATACGTGTATCTTCTTCTTGTAGATAGGTCTGGAGGTTTTTTAACACTTGTATTTTTAAATTTACTGAGGAGTTCTTATCAGATAAAATATTATTATATAGATTCTTCACTTCTTGCTCGAACATTAGACTTGGATGCTGAATAAAGGCAAATCCTAAGAGAAAGGAAAAAATCTCTTCATATATTCATATTAAACTTAAATATAATATTTAATAAACATGTTCATTATATAAAGAGCTCCTTATTTCAAAAATTTAAAACTTAAAAATGACTGGAAGAATATGCTGGTGGCCTTACCTAGAGAAGTATTAGAGCAGGCACTTCTTTCCCCATGAATTAAAAACAAGAAATTGCATTTCAAAGGAGAATTTCACACAAGAGGAAACCTTGAGGAGGGAGCAGGGCCTACTGGCTAGGGGAGTGGATTAGGAGTCAGGAGTCTTGGGTTCTAGTCCTGGCTCCACCACTGACTTGTAGTGTGACCTTGGGTGAGTCACATAATCTCTCTGTGCCTCAATTCTCCATCTGTAAAATGGGGATAATAATATTTACCACCCACCTACCTCAAAGGGATGTTTTCAGGATTTAAGAAGTAATGGCTGCAAACATTTTTCAGATCCCTAGCAGAAGGTACTACATTGACATTATTTTTTTTTAAAGTAAGATATATCCATTTGATGAAACAGAATAATTCTAAAATAAACCAGAGTTAAAAATATTTTCCATTTCTTTCTCATATGGCATTATAAATGAGGCCACAAAAGCTGAATTCTGTAACCACTGGTTAATAAGTAGCAATATATTATCCATGTTTATTTATATATAATTCTTATTTGAGAAAAAATAAAGATCTTTAATGATAGCAAGTATTACTGATACCAAGCAACAAACTAAAACTCAAAGCAAAGAGTGATCAGATAACTAGCCCAAGGTCACACAGGATAACTATGGCCCAGGCAAGATGTCTTTTATTAACCGGTCTAGAGGCACTATTTTCTGGATAGTGCTGCTTCTTTAAGTTAAACCTTCAACTATTTATACTCTGAGTTAGCTGTAACACTATTAGTTTTGCTAGTCCATATAACTTATGTCCAGAATATAAATATAAATATGAATATTTAAAAGTATACAATGGCTTGAAGGTAATATTGTACCAATAATTCCCTAGTAAATGTGTGAATTTTTACTATAGGTGTTACAAGTAATTTTTGAAAAGGTTGTAAGGGAATAAGGCAATAAGATATCAATTCACTTACAGATATAATAAACACTATTTAATGAGGTTTGGGTAACTTATAATCTTTTATTATTCATTCTTGTTCAAAAGACTGTAATACAAACGATTGCCCATGCATATTATTAAATTATAAACCTTGCTAATGCTACCAAAATGAAATTTCCAAATAAGTTATTAACTTTATTGAGTAGTTTAACATGTTGTCCCGTGGTATCTGTGGGAGATTTGTTCCAGGATAATAAAATCTGTGGGTGGTCAAGTTCCTGATACAAAATGGTACGGTATTGCATATAACCTATGCCGCACAGCCTCTCTTACATGTTAAATCATCTTTAGATTACTTATAATACTTAATACAATATAAATGCTATGTAAGTAGTTATATACTGCATTGTTTAGGGAATAATGACAAAAAAAGTCTGCACATGTTTGGTATGGATATAATTTTTTTCTGAGTATTTTCGATCTTCAGTTGGCTGAATCATAGATGTGAAACCTATGGATATGAAAGACCAACTGCATTTGTACCAAATAAACAATAACAAAAATCAAAACCTGCACAGACTGTGTTGGTTTTTTTTTTTTAAGTGCATACAATTCAGGTACTGTAATGCCATTCTCCTCCCCATATTCTGATTCCTTTCTAGATAAGCCAAAAAGATTTACCTATCTGCAAAACATGATTTTATTGTATAAATGCTTTCTACAAAAGAGGAACAGGTGTACATTCAAAATGTTTCTTTTGGGTTGATTAACATTAGCTTCTATAGAAATAAAAGTCTGTGTCGACTGTTCATTGTTTTAACCAGTCGTGGCAGATACATGTACTGACAAAGTTTTACAATGAAAAACAGTAAGAATATGCAAACAGCATAGAATTCTTCTGTGTCATCTTTCTTTATCAAAGGGTTTTGATCATTGTTTTAAAGATACCCTATGAAGTAGAGGTCGAAAACAGTATTGTTATTTCTATTTTACTAATGAAAAAACTGATGAACAGTGGCTTGTTCAAGGTTACTCAGAAAGTCAGTGGCCATGGCAAGAATGGAACCCAGTTATTTTAACCCTCAGTCTTACATTCTACACACTAGATTCTACTACTATTAGAAACATATTTAAATAAATCAACAATTTAGACTCACAATATTTAAAACTTTGCTCCATCCCCAAACAGCTAGAACTATAAAGAAAATTAGACTTAACTTACCTAGACCAATGATGGCTTTTGTTTGTACTTCTTCATCAGAATGTTTTGTAAAATACATCAATAGTTCAAGTACTTTATCCTTTATGTTAACCTGAGGAAAAAACATTAGTCAAGAAGAGTAAGTTAAGTAATTTCCAACTATAAAGAAAAAAAAAACACTTAAAGGAAAACAATGAGAAGTTCTATATGTAAGCTTTACTAAAAAATAAATCACTAATGCCATTTATTTTAGAACTGTGGCATTTAAAGCATCAGTCTGTGATAAAGAAGCTTGTGTTAGAATGTAAATCAATGTATTGCTTCCTCTGTTGAAAATTTTTTTAAGATGTCAGTTGCTAATCTCAAAGTTGATATACCATGTTATGGAAACTTCATATCTTGTCACATACCAGTAACAAATAGTTTATGGATCAGCAGCCAGTTTGAGGACAGGGCTTTGAGTAGCACTGCTTTCAGAATTCTCATTAAACCAGACTGCTCGAACGCTGTCTTCATCCTGGTCATTACTGTCATTCCCAGCTTACAGGGTCACATAGTTCTATTGTTTTATAGTATTCTAAGTAATATTACGATCTTTACCTTACTGTTGCCTTTAAAATCTTCCAGATCAAAATCAAAATGCCGACATAGTGCTCCAACAGTGAAAAGGGATCTAAGAAGTGCTGGTTTGTTTGTTAGAAGTGAAGTGTTATTTGGGTCCTCTTGGTGCTGACTTTTTAATTTTGAAATGGCACCTAATAAAGTAAGTAATATTTATTTATAATACACATTTTATCTTTGAATTATTATGTTCAAATAATTGTTACTGAGTTATAATTAATTTTTACTAATGGCTCTAAGTATTAAGTATGTCTAGAATTATGAAGGCACTCTTTAGAGCCTAAAATAATTAGTATTAAGAAAAAAATTTCAATTTTACTTTACATAGTGGGCAGAAAATTTACCAAACTTTACTTAAAAGGACATAAACTTCATAAGTAATCATACTGGAGTCTTGAGAGAACATAAAAGATACTAGAAAATACTGCCTCTGAGAGAGGAGAATAATCAACCTCTCATAATTTCCATGATTTTAGCCTTTTATTAGATGTGTTTAAAATAAGCTGGATATACTGCAGGACCTAGCAAAGTAATTTTAAAACCTAGGCATTGAACTTACCATAGTACCTATTGAAACAGGCCCACACAAATTTAAAATTCTGTGTTACTTTATTTACAACAGCCCCAAGACAGCTCACACAATGTTGCACTACCTAAAAGATATAGAAAATATTTGTTTAGATAAAAGTAAACAATATACTATTTTAAAAATCTGTTTTTTTCAAAATATTTGCTTTAGAAAATAATTGAAATACATTTGAACTTAATACTTACATAGAAATGGTAAACTAAGTACTTACAGTCATGCCATACTTGATGATAAGCTTCATTAGATCTTCTTCAATAGTGGCAAGGAAAGTTTCACTTGGATGCTCCATCAATGGTACAACTAGCTCAAGGATTTTTGCAACATTGCAGATAACCATGAAGTCATTTTGGGTCTATAAGAATAAAATTAATGTACCAGTTAATACTCAGAATACTCAGAACTGAAAAGAAACTATATACAGCTTTATGTATGTGGGGTAGGGTAAAAAGTCTATCAGAAAAGATTTTTAAAGATATGGAAAGAAAAATATTAGAAAGAGTGTCAGAAATCTGAACTGGCCACTAACTTTCCATGTGACCTTGGGGTATTACCTAAGTAATATTTTTTTTCCCCCTAAAATACAAATCAATTCAAAACAAAGGTATTTAAAGATTAACAGCAATATACAAAGACTGGTACAGTTTTTAAGATTAGCATTTTTCAAGCTGGGATATGTTAACACAGTAGTTCTCTTACAGGGGTAAATTTACTCCCCTTAGCTCCCACCCAGAGGTATTTGGCTGTGTCTAGAGACATTTCTTATTGCTACAATGGGAGCTGAGAGGAATACTACTGGCATCTGGTTGACAGAGATCGGGTATACTGCTAAACATCCTACAATGCATAGAACAGTCCCTGGCAGCAAAGAATAATTTAGATCTGTCAGTAGTGCTGAGGTTGAGAAACCCTGTGTTAAACTTTTTGATGACAGATAAAGAAAAAAACAAAAAAAGGAGAACCCCAGAACTAGGCATAAGCTGTCTTTATTTTAGGTTTAGAAATATGTTTCTTTGATTAAAAAAAACTAAGCATGTTTAAGAAGTAGAACACTAAAAACAAAACAAACAACAACAAAAAAAACCAAGCAAATAAATCAAAAGGCACTAAAGGATTTATCATAAAAAGTTTCTTTCCACTTATCTTCCAGCTACCCAATTCATCTCCCCAAAGGCAATCAAAATTACTTTATTATTATTATTTTTTTGGTGTAGTAAAGCTTTAATGCATGTTTTTAATCTAGTCAAGCTATCTCTCTGCATTATTGGCAGTGGATTACTGACACTCAGTTTGGACTTTTTGAGCTCGTTATCTCACTGGTTAAAAACATTTCTACTGCTTGGCTTGAAATAAATAAAAGTATCTATGTAGAATAATTAAAAAACAAAAAAATCCCCACCTTACATTCATCCTTACTTTTAGCATCCCCATAGGATTTTTTTAAAAAAAGAATTAATACTTTTTTCTAAGTATAAATCTTGTTATTTCCTGCCATCTCCCACTTCTAACCCTTTTAAGCAATAGGGATTAAGTTACAGTGGGACTACAGATGGAATTTTTGGGGGTAAGATAAATTCAGTTGACAACCATTGCTAGCATTTTCCTTTTTTTTTTGAGTCAGAGTCTCACTCTGTCACCCAAGCTGGAGAGCAGTGGCACACTCATGGCCATTGCAACCTTGACCTGCAGGGCTCAGGAGATCCTTTCACCTCAGCCTTCGAAGTAGCTGGAAGTATAGGCGTGTGTCATCACACGCAGCTAATTTTTTGATTTATTGTAGAGATGAGGTCTCGCCAAGTTGCCCAGGCTAGTTTTAAACCTATGGGCTCAGGCAATCCTCTCACCTTGGCCTCCCAAAGTGCTGGGATTATAGGTGGGAGGCACTGCACCCAGCCATCATTTTACTTTAAAACAAATGCAGTAGCATTTTCTGAAACTTCTCGTTTTTTGGTTGTTGTTGTTTTTGAGTAGGAGTCTCACTCTGTCACCCAGGCTGGAGTGTAGTAGCATGTTCACGGCCACTGCAGCCTAGACCTGCTGGGCTCAGGTGAACCTTCCACCTCAGCCTTTTAAGTAGCTGGAACCACAGGTGCGCACCACCAGCTGATTTTTTTGATTTATTGTAGAGACAAGGTCTTGCCAAGTTGCCGAGGATGGTCTTGAACCCCTGGACTCAGGCAATCCTCTCGCCTCTGCCTCCCAAAGTGCTGGGATTACAGGCATGAGCCACCGTGCCCAGCTTTGAAACTTCTCTTAAAATATTGGCCTGAAAAGTCAAGAACATTCTAGAAGAAAAATTTAAAGGTGAAAACCATGGAGGCAAACCAAAGAGCAGCAGAATATAATAAGAAGAAATATTTGAAATAAATATACTATAAGCTGGTTTAATATCTAAAATATTTAAATTATGTAAAGAGCATTCAAAAACTAAAAAAAGGCTCATAATTCAAAAGTAAAATGGGCAAATGACATGAATAGTCAATTCACAAAAGAGCAAGTACAATTGGTCAGTATCAGGATGCTCAACCTCCTTGGAAGTCAGAGACGGAAACTAAAGCAATGATGCATTATTTATTTACACATGCTAGACTGGAAATGAGTATAAAAATAATGACACTGATGTCATATACAGCTTTCCAAAAGGCTATATATAAAACATATCCACCAGCAATGTGATAGGATCAATTTAAAATCAAAACCCAAATAACCATTCTTTCAACCTGGCAAGTCCATTCCTCAGAATCTGTCCCAACAAAAGCACCAGTACTTAAAAGTATTTACACAGAAATGTTCATTAAAAAATTGTATGTAGTAGCAATTGATAGGAAACAATGTAAATACCTGCCAAATAGGGAAATGGTTCAATAAATCATAGGATATCCATAAAATGTGTAATATCTTGGAATTTAAAAGAATGAATAAGTCAAATGCCAGTTCATATGAGATGACTAAATATGCCTAATAGAAATGTGTATAACATAATTTAGTTATTAGAAAACATGCCCAACCATTTATGCTTATGTGTCTACAATTACAGAAGCAAGAATGAAGTAAGTGAAGACACTCCAGGTTGCTTACTCTGAAAGGAGAAGGAATAAAGATAGGGATAGGATATAAAAGCAAACAGAAAAAAACCATAAAACATTAAAAAAAAGTATCTATCATGTATGTGATAGTCTTACTTATATAAAACTTTATTTTTGTGTATATACATACACAAAAAATGTACAAAAGCAAAGTAATCTTGCTTTTTAAAAGTTACTGGTTCAAAATCATGCAAGAACTATTTATATAAATTACATTATAGGCTAGACTCTACTAACAGACATGGTGCTGAATTCCAGCTTTGGGACTGGCTAGCTATGTGGCATTGGGCCTTATTTATATTCTATAAGCTTTAATTTTCTTGTCTATAAAACTGAGAATTTTCTTGTCTATAAAACTGAGAATAATAGTAGTATCTACTGTACAAAGTAAATGAGGTAATGCATATAAAATTCTTCACAGTGCTTAGTACTGTGCTTAATAAACATCAGCTATCATTAGTTATAGATTACATATTAACCAATTTATTTCTGGATCTAATACAAGCTCTAAAGAAAGAATGAATGTCTTAGAAGTAGTATATGTTATTTTTATGTGTTTCTTATCCTTTGCTATTCTCCTCAGTTCTTAAAGTTTTCTCAGGAAGTCCCAAGGTTTGTACCTGGAACTTGTAATTTAGATCACTAAAAAAAAAAAAATGACTGTAGCAGCAAAAAAACAATGTAAGAGAGAAAATTGTTAAAATTAGTTCCTTAGGAATAATAGAAACACAGTATGTAAAAAAAAATTTACATTTTAAGTTTTGGATTATTTTAAAATTTAGCATTTGTAACAAACTACTTAACTCACTATGTTGTCTTATATACATATATTTTAATGTCTTACTTAATTTGCTGAATGATTTTATTTAAGCAATGTTTTATTTTTCATATTTTATTTTAGAAAAACATATTAAATGTCAATATTAACTTAAAATAACAGCTTATCATCTCTGGTATGATATTAGATTTTTCTATACTTAATATATTGCTCTATTATAAAATAAATAAAATAAATTTGCTATAATAAAATATATTATAAATGACAGACAAATGAAAAGCAAATTAAAATTCAAAAGATAGTAAATTTCTCAAAGACAGGAATGCTGCTTCATTCACCTTTGACATTCTAACATAACAAAAACACTTATTAAGCATTTACTGAGGGTTTGGCTTGAGAAACTTACAAAGGAATGGAGCCTGAACCTTATTTAAAATGTATCAAAAAGTTAATGTTTGTAGATAACTCTTGCTACAAATATTAGAACATATATTTGAGTAAATGACACAGTTGGTCTGTCAGTGAGAATGTGGTTGCACACATGAATTCTAAATTTAAAACACTTACTATATGTTTTATGTAAGACACAAAAATAAGACAGCTCTATACTTACACTACATTTAGTGGTAAGGTATGGTTGCATAGTCATGGCATGTTTAACCATGAGCTGGGGTCTTATTTTGCTGAATAAGAACAAAGTGGTTATGCAAGCTACCAATCTTCCAGAATTCACACCTTTATTGTCAGAGTCTGGAAAAACAAACAGAGAAATAAGACACTAAAATATGACAAGGCAGTGGAAACGATATAGAGTATTATTTAAATTACTCAATATGATCTCCTAAGTAAATTAAGTATAGGCCTTAATATAATGGATCAGTACTTTTTATGATACTGTATTTTCTGTATCTCATTTTTTCTCTGCTATAGAAATTACATATACTGAAGATAAAGAACAAAGAGGCCAGGCTACAGAAGGCAAGTTTTATAGTAGGAGGAATAGGAGTGAAGTTAAAAATAGAATGAAAATTGGGAAGTTTAGGGATGGATTTTTGGGAATAAATGATGATGGTTATATCTAAAAGTTAATGAAAGTGAATATGGGAAAGAACATTAGCAATTTAGCTGAGGTGATACTGTGTTTAAGGATACTGGGAAAAAAGAGATGTTGCTATGGTATAAGAATGTCAAAAGCTGGGAGTGACAAACTGAGGAGTTATACCAAAGCTACACTAATGAGTTAAAATGCTACTCAGTTGGGAAGAAAATGTTGCTAGTTAGGAGATACACTGGTTCTTAGGAAACAAATGAATTTTTAGGGGGAATCAGCAACTTTTTAACATTAAAGGGACACCAGGATCACCCCTAAATTCTAGGCTGGATAAAAATAGGGAAAACAGAACAAGGAGATAAATGGAAAAAAAGAAGTACGCATGAGAAATGAAAAAAAAATTAAAGAAAAAAACTCCATAAAAATATAAAGGATATCAACAATTTTCTTAGGTACTATATAATTGATATCCCTCTGGCACTCAATTCTGGAGAATGACAAAGACTAACTCTTGTTTCTCATTAATATGAATTAGAAGATGGGAAGTAATGCTAGTCTTGTGTACTTTAAGCAGTGAAAATTACAGAATATTTTTATTTTTATTTTTTTGAGTTGGAGTCTCTGTCACCCAGACTGTGGTGCAGTGGCTGCTCCCGGCCACTGCTGCCTCGACCTGCTGGGCTCCGATGATCCTTCCGCCTCAGCCTTCCAAGGAGCTGGAACTACAGGTGCACGCTACCACACCCGGCTAGGTTTTTTTTTTTTTTTGATTTATTGTAGAGATGAGGTCTCGCCAAGTTGCCCAGGCAGGTCTCGAACCTGTGGGCTCAGGCAACTTACTCACCTCGGACTCCCAAAGCGCGGGATTACAGGCTGAGCCAAAAAGCCCGACAGTACAGAGTATTTTTTAAAATCAATTTTTATATTCTAATATAATTATTTATTTATAATTAAAACATTTCAGATTTGTGACTGATAAGTAATGTGACAGATAATATAAAATAATAGGTATTTAAAGAATTTGTGAATTGTAAAAATTTTAACCAATTTCTAGCTCCAGATTAAGTAAACTTTGTATAAAATTATAAATATTAGAAATGTAATTCAAATTTTAAAAAACATTTTTATAATAGCTAAAACAATTTCACTTTTAGAGAAAATTTTATATGATTTATAAGGTATCAAACAGCAGTTTTAAGATGAGTGCTATTAGCTAAACACATATTATTAGTCCTTGGACTTACTTTTATTCCTGTTCAATATGACACCTAAAATTATATGCTATTGAAAGATATATGGAAAAGATACGCTTTTATTACATTTCTCTAGATAATCTACCAATGTAAGCTAGGATGTAACATCAAACAGTATCTATACAACAAAAAACATATTTCATTTAAAAGTGAAGTAATCATTAGGCAAACAAGAGTTAGAGGCAAAAATGAGAAATATGCCCAAAGTATCTTAAAATATCTTATAAAATCAACTAAAGACCAATATATAAAAAATGTCTTACCAGCTAGAGATTCCTCATATTTAAGAATGTGCTCAACTAGGTTATCAACAAGTTGAGTACAAGCTTTCTTCACAGGTTTATATGAGGAATCCTCTTCGGACTTCAACAACTATATATGGATATATATATAAAAAAATCCCAGTATAATTATTCATTAGGCAATAATAATATAAACATATTCAACGTGTCCATAAGTAATATGCTTTTTAATGTGTCATCAATAATTTAATACCAAAAGTACAAATAAAATAAAAAATATATGACATATGCTTAAAACTATCTAATAAATCAGTAATTTACAAATACTTTGAAATAATTTTAGTATGAAGTATTTAAATTGCTGTGTGTAACACCTGGCACAGGATATGCGAGATATAAGAAAGAGGACTTTTCTTTTCTCCCTTCCTACAATGAACAACAGAGTATCATACAACACTAGTTCAATTTACTTTAAAGAATTAATAACTATAACTGCATCGGAATTGCACCTTAAATTTTGCAATTATAAAGCATAAAGGCAGATTTCCTGTGTTGTCCTTGGCCAAATTATAAACAATGCTAGAAAAGTGTTAGGAAAAATTAGATATGGAGAGAGATCATTCTAACTACAACCTAAAAATAATACTACTCCAATCTTTTATAATCATAGGTCAATGCAAAAGTCATTTATGGTATGTCTGTTTTGCTAATAAAAATTAGCTAATATAATTCTGGGAATATGAAAGGAATCAATGTGTATTTGATTTCTGTGAAGAGTTCTTATGCTGTCAAATATAACTTCCTGAAGTAATGAAAATGTTATATATTTGTGCTGTCCAATGTGGTTACTATGAGTCACATGTGGCTATTAAGCACTTGAAATGTGACTAGTGTGAATGAATAATTAAAATAAAATAAAACAAAAATTGAAATTAATTTAACATTTAAAAAATGCATGTGTTTAGTAGTGAATGGCACAAGTTTAAATTTTCACTACAAGATGCATAAAACAACTGACAGAAATCAGAATAATACAACACATACGCTGCCCTCTCTCCTCCAATTTAAAGAAATAAATAAAGCAGACAGCTTCAATTTACTGGGTTTCAATGCTGACCTGCAAATTCTCCTTGCCCCTATTCCATAACTCACTTAAGCAGTTATTAATAACTACATTCTAGACTGGGCTTTTTCAGGCAAGAGTAGAAAACCATCTTCTCATCTTTGGTTTTCCCTTTTCTTCTTCAAGACTTCAGGTGTACACAAAAGAATCAATCATAAATTTTGATTCATGACACTATCAACACTGGTATGTGCCCTTTTAATTTACTTATAAATAATGACATATTATGAACCCAACTCAAACACAAGAATATTTCCAAAAGTGTTTATTTCCCAGTTCACTCCTTCTCTCATCCCATTATCCTGTTTCACTCTTAAGGTAATCAGAAACGGTATCATCTCCTTGCTTTAAAAAAAAAAAGATCTACACTGTATACTATTTATAGTTTTTCCTGATTTATCATCTTCTAAAAGGTGGCATACTTGACATAGTCTTCTGAGACGTTTTTTCACTCAACATTATGCCATGAATTGTAATACAGATTGCTGTATTTATTTTTTTTGCTTTTTTATTAAGTTGGAGTCTCACTCCTGTCGCTCACGCCACCACAGCCATGACCTGCTGGGCTCAGGCGATCCTTCCGCCTCAGCCTTCCAAGTAGCTGGAACTATAGGTGTGTGCTACCACGCCTGGCTTATTTTTGATTTATTGTAGAGATGAGGTCTCACCAAGTTGCCTAGGCTGGTCTCAAACCCCTGGGCTCAAGCAATTCTCTCGCCTTGGCTTCCCAAAGTACTGGGATTACAGTCTTGAGTCATCGCACCCCACAGGTTGTTGTATTTAATTCATTTTCACTGCTGTACAACAATACACAGTGTGTCTACACCATAATCATTTATCCATTCTTCTGTACTGCTGGGTCATTGGTTATACAAATGTTCAACTTCACAAGATAATGCTTTTCATGAAATAATTTTATGAAATTATTGTTTTTCAAAGTGGTTGTAATATTTCCTCAATTATAAGTAGTATGAAGGGGACCCAAGAAAATTCAGATTTTATTTATAAAAAATTGAGTAATTATTCTTATATGTTTAAACTTCAGTCACCTTCAAAATGCTGTTTGATGCAACACACCTATTAAGATGCTTTTCCACTGCTTAGAATAGTTTCTGAACTTGTCAATTTTGATGACTTTTAGTGCTTCTGCTGTTTTGTTTCACCTCTTCCACACCAGCAAAACCTTTCCCTTTGAGGACTTTTTTCATCTGGGAAAACCAAAAAATGTCGCTCGGGGAGAGATTGGGTGAATAGGGAGGGTGGAGGATGGGAGTCGTGCCGTTTTTGTTTTAAAACTTGAATACTCGGTGTAGTTGCACTCGTAAATTACCCATCATAAAATGGGCAAACATACTGACAGAAAAAAAAAATCCACTAAGGCCAAACACAGTCTCTCACAATGCCAGCTGGTTCACCGATGTCAGTGGGTTCCTAGAACACTCATCTGGTGGGGGAAGCCTGTATTAGGAATGGCCTGCCGTTCAAAAAATAATTCTGAGGTTTTTTGGGGGGTTTCCCATATTAAAATACTATTTGATCCATCTCTTTTCATCATTTGTTATTGGCTAACCTTGCAGTTTTTGCCAATCAAATGGTGCAAAATGTGGCATGGTTTGTATTTTTCTTTTTTTTTTTGAGTCAGAGTCTCACTCTGTCATCCAAGCTGGAGTGCAGTGGCACGCTGCTCACAGCCACTGCAGCCTTGACCTGCTGGGCTCAGGTGATCCTTCCACCTCAGCTTTCCTGGAACTACAGGCATGTGCCACCACGTCCAGCTAATTTTTTGATTTATTGTAGAGACGAGGTCTCACCATGTTGCCTGTGTTGCCCAGGCTGGTCTCAAACCCATGGACTCAGGCAATTCTCTCACCTTAGCCTCCCAAAGTGCTGGATTGCAGGCTTGAGCCACTGTGCCCGGTCTTGTATTTTTCATATTACTAATGGGGTTGAACACATGATAGGTCATATATGTTATTTTTTCTATGAAATACCTGTTCATGATATGAATCTCACTTATTTTCCTACTTGGATGACTTTTTTTTTCTTCAAGTTTCAGGTATTTATTAATAATTGGAACCCCCAACACAATACATCAACGTGATTTCAAGCATTTAGAGAAGTATTTCCTGGTTAAGTGGAAGACCCTCATTCTAAGCAGCTTTATAGTGAAACATTTCATTTAGAACTCTGGACTCTCTTTCTTCAGTTTGCTGTAATCCACATTCACTGAGTAGAACTTGTATTGATCACTGGAACCCAGTTTGTTCCAGGGCTGTGGGTAATTCTTTCTGTCCCAACTAACATCTGGATTGAACATCGCCAGATGCATGAGATAGAGTGTAGCTCCAGTACCTCCAACACCAATAAATACAAAGAGGGAGATCGAGCTTGGGTGCTTCTTGGCCTTAAAGAAGATCTGGCGGAGCATGGCTGTGGTGGAGATCCACGGAGAGAAGGATAAACACGCTGGCCAGGGCTGGCAGGAATTTATCCAGATGACTCATAACTTATATCATTTTATAGGAGGGCAGTTCTTTATATATTTATTCTTAATACTAATTGATCATTAGTGATATGTGTGTCAAATATCTTTTCCTATTTTGTGACCTGTGTTTTTACCTTCTTTAAGATGTCCTTTGATTTATAAACATTTTTCATTTTAAAGCAGTGAAATTTATCACCTTTTTTTTTTTTTGAGTTAAGGTCTCACTCTGTTGCCCAGGCTGGAGTACAATGGTATAATCCCTGTGCACTACAGCCTTGATCTCTTGGGCACAGGCAATTTTCTACTGCCTCAGCCTCTGGAATAGCTGAGATTACAGGTGTGGGCCACCACGCCTGGCTAATTTTTTTGTAGAGATGAAGACTTGCTATGTTGCGTAGGCTGGTCTCGAACTCCTGGGCTCAAGCAATTCTCTCACCTCAGCCTCTCAAACTGCTGAAATTACAGGTATCAGTCCCTGTACTCAGGCTAATTTATCATTTTTAGGGTTAATGGTTTTGTGACTTAAGAAATCCTTCCCTACGCAAAGATAAAAAATATATTCAGGCTGGGTGTGGGGGCAGTACTAGGCTAATTTGTAATTTTTAAGGTTAATGGTTTTTATGACTTAAGAAATCCCTCCTTACGCAAAGATAGAAAATATATTCAGGCTGGGTGTGGGGGCACATGTTTGGACACAGATCAGCTACTCTGAACACTGAGACAGGAGGATGGCTTGATGCCAGGAGTTTCAATCCAGCCTGGGGAACACAGTGAAACCCTGTCTCTTATAAAAAAAAAAAAAGGGGGCAGAGGAAATTCCCAGACACACATATATATTATTTTCCTCTAATAGTTTTTAAAAAATTAGCTGGGAATGGTGGCAATCCCAGCTACTTGGAAGGATGAAGCAGCAGGATTGCCTAAGCCCAGGAGGTTGAGGCCGCAGAGACCCAAGATCTTGGCACTGCACTCCAGCCTAGGTGACACAGTGAGAACACTACTCAAACAAAAACACAAAAAAACCAAACTCTATTACTATAAGAACTACATCACAAGGTCACGATGTCATTGGTCAACTAAATTGTTGGCAGAAACTAAAGTAGGAAAGCATATAACAGGGAACATGAATTAAATGGACAATACAAAACTAACTAAATAAACAGAGAGTAAAACTACAAAGAATGTAAATCTATCATAGTTAAGAGATTATAACTCTGGGCACCTCTTTGCAGATTCTAATTTGACAATAATACATGAGGATATTATTTTAGATATATATATTTTTTGAGTCAGAGTCTCACTCTGTCACCCAGGCTGGAGTGCAGTGGCACGATCACAGCCATCACAACCTAGACCTGTGGGCTCAGGTGATCCTTCTGCCTCAGCCTTCCAAGTAACTGGAACTATAAGCATGTGCCACCATGCCTGGCTAATTTTTTTTTCTTTAAATTAATTTGTAGAGACAAGGTCTCCTTATGTTCCCTAGGCAGGTCTCAAACTAGGCTGGTCTTGAACCCCTAGGCTCAGGTAATCCTCTGACCTCCACCTCCCAAAGTGCTGGGATTACAGGCATGAGCCACCAAGCCTGACTATTTTAATTTATTTTTATTAATCCCAAATTAATGACATTTCTGATAGCAACACTTAATTCCTACTTAATCATTTATTATAATTATCAGATGAAATATGTGGTTTTAGTCTTTTAGAAATTATTGAGATACCCTCTTTGGAGAGGCTGACATAAACATATCTAAGGTTCCCTGGGTCTGAAGGCTCTATATTTCCTTGTTTTAAGAAGGAAATGATGTCAAATATACCATATAAAAGTATGAAATAAAAATGATTTATGGAAAGTCTAAGATTATAAATTGATAACATAAGCAAGCACCATAAGAGTGTTTAAAACAACATTCTACTAAGTACAAAAAGTTAAACACACACAAAAAACTATACATTATATGATTCCACTGATATGAAATTCTAAAAATGTTACAACTGTAGTGACAAAAAGTAGGCCAGTGGTTTTCTAGGGCCAGGAGGAGTGAATCAACTGCAAAAAGGCCCAAGGAACATTTTTAGGGTGATATCCTATATTTTTTCTTTTTTTTTTTTTTTTGAGATAGTCTCTTCTCTGTTGCCCAGGCTGGAGTGTAGTGATGTGATAGCTCACTGTATCCTGGAACTCCTGGGCTACAAGTGATCCTCTTACTTTGACCTCCCAAAGTGCTGGGATTAGAGGCCTGAGCCACTGCACCTGGCCAATATCCTCTATTTTGACAGTGCTGGAGGTTACATTACTGCATATAATTAGTAAAAGTCATCAAACTGTACACCTAAAATTAATGAATATGTCTGCATATAAATTATACCTCAGTAAAAAAATTTTGATTTATTGATATTACTAGTTTTATTAGTCAAAATATTGCAAAAAAATGGCTAAAAGTAAACAGAAACAAACGACAAAGTGGATATTAAATTGTTGATATAACCAAACATAAAAAAATTACTTCAATGCCCATTTTTAACATAATATCTCTAGTAAGCTATAGCTAAAAAAGAAATGCAAGCTGGGCTCAGTGGTTCAGCCTGTAATCCCACGCTTTGGGAGGCTGAGGTGAGTGGACTGCCTGAGCCCGCAGGTTCGAGACCCACCTGGGCAACTTG
>NW_007245969.1:182313-224932 GCF_000164805.1 Carlito syrichta
TAAGGCTGAGGTGGAAGGATCACCGGAGCCCAGCAGGTCGAGGCTGCAGTGGCCGGGAGCGTGCCATTGCACTCCAGTTTGGGTGACACAGCAAGACTTCAACTCAAAAAAAAAAGAAATGCAAGGAAATATTAAACTGCATTCAGCAATCTTAGTGTTAATATAGTAAGGGTAAAGCAAATAAATATGCTTATTTCATCAGGAACCAAGATTTTTATCTTAAAGGGAAGAATAAAATCAAAGTAAAATCCTATAATCTTAAATTTGGATTAAAATTATCAATATAAATACTTGATTTATTTTGTCTTTCTAAAAAGTACGCATTTCTAACTTTTTCCTCTGAAAAGGCCCAAAGCCACAAAAATTAACAATAAACATACACAATTCCTAGACTGTTCCGTTTAAGATGATTAGGGCTCTTTAGAAAAATGGCTAATTTCACGATTTGGGCAGAAAATATACAAGATGATTACCACAAAGTAATCAGGTTACAAAAGACTAATGAGATTATATCAAATGGGTACAGGACCAACTTTAGTTTCAAAAAGAATCATTGCAATAAATTAAAACACATTATATACATAAAAACCTATTAGCTCACACTGATACTACAAAATAAACTCATTGGTCAACTTTGGGAGTTGACAGAAAACTTCATTCTGAAAAGTGATAAGTAATAGAAAAGAATGAAGCATTTCCCCTGCTTTTCTGCTACAAACTATTTTTCAGTAACCAAATAGTTTTTAAAAATTTAAAATTGGCCAGGCTCGGTGGCTTAGCCTGTAATCCCAGCACTTTGGGAGACTGAGGCGAGAGGATTGCCTGAGTTCGCTTGGTTCGAGACCAGCCTGGGCAACTTGGTGAGACTTGGTCTCTAAAAAAAAAAAATTAGCCAGGTGCGGTAGCACACACCTGTAGTTCCAGCTACTTGGAAGGCTGAGGTGGAAGGATTGCCGGAGCCCAGCAGGTTGATGCTGGGGTGGCCGTGAGTGTGCCACTGTACTCCAGCCTGGGCGACAGAGTGAGACTCCAACTCAAAAAAACCCCAAAATTTTTTTAAATTAAAAAAAATTCTTTTCTAAAGACTTAATACAGAAGTAATAAAGGAATTAGAAAAGTCACCGTTTCATAACCTCTAATGAAAATAATGGATCATATAAACCCATTCTGAAAAACTTTATAACAGATACATCAGGCTGATACCTAAACTCAAAGATTAATCACTAAAAAATGGGACAACCAGACATGTCCTTCCTTCTTTGGCATAATAATATCCAGCACCACCTTTGAATTATTTGTGTCTCTACCCTAAAAACTGAACTTTATTTAATCTTAAATTTATTTATTTATTTTAATTTTAGAGTTGTAGGGGTACATGTGGAGATTTATTACATAAGTAGGTTACATGCAGGTAAAGTTTGGACTTCCAGCTGGCCCTCTCTCGACCCTGATAGTGGACCACATACCCAGTGTGTTGTTACATGCTCCCCTCCTTCTTCCCTCCTCTAGCAGTGTCCAGGGTCTGCCAATCCCACCCTTAGGCTAGTGTGACCAGTGATCAGGGCACACTTATGAGTGAGAACATGCGGTATGAACTTTAATCTTATTAAACCTCTAGTTCTAAACCTCAGAAAAATGGAGGACAGAGGAACAACTTAAATGACACCAGAAAGAAGAGATTTATGAAATTCAAAACATGGAACATTCTACAGGAAAACTTACAAGTGGTATGAGAAAAGGAAGGTAAAAGAGACAACTAGTATAAGAGACTTAGGAGCTACAATAAGCAATGGTAAACCAACTATAAAAATGTATTTTTTAGACAGGAAAATGTGAAAATTTAATAGGTATTAGATATTAAGGAACAATGTATTATTATTTATTTTGATATAGATGGTAATAATATTCTGGTTTTGTAAAAAAGTCATTCTGTTAGACATAGATGCTAAAGTATATATGCGTAAAATTATATAAAAGTCCAGGATTTGTTTTAAAAGTATTACATCAAAGAAAAAAAAAAGAAAAAGAAAAGAAAACAGAAGAAAAATCAAGATGGGAGAAGAAGAGATAAAACAAGACTGGGAAAACTCTAATAATTTTTGAAGCTGGATGATGGGTACTTGTGACCATGCAAAAATTTCTGAAATAAAAAAATTTTAAATTGACAGGGAGACTAACACTTCCATTTATGAATCTTTAAAAAAACACTTGTGGTTTGATTCTGCACTACTATAGGAAATTCTACCAAATAATGTAATCACATATAGTGCAATCTGTATATCTATTTATAACTCTCCTGTCAATTATCTAAATTAAATATAATTAATTATATGGAAGAGAAGATAGAATTTTAATTAGTGATTCAGAAAACTTACTTTTATATAGGCAATTGAATATTTAAATAGAAAATTTAACAAAAGCATTCAGTCTAACATATTGAAATATATTTTCCCTATCTAGAGAACCAAAAAGTTATCATAGAGACTACAAAAAATTGACTAAATTTTACATCGCTAGGAGTCAAAATAACACTCACATTTTGAAGGAGTTGCTCAAACCAGTCATATCCAGTATCTCTGCATGCTGCAACCTAAGGCAAAAATGGTGATGAAACTACCAAAGTTAAAAATTTATTTTAAAATATGAATAAAATGTACTTTTGTTATACTTTAGCCTTAAGTATGTCTCAATTTTCTCTATTAAAAAGTTTACTTTTAAAGTCAACAATTAATTTTTTTCCAGTAACCCCAAAACTTACCATTGTTATGGAGTTTTATTCTAAAAATATATCAGGAAATATTTTAAACTTTAGTTTAATGTATTGCAGTTTAATATGGTACTAAATTTGAACAATAAGTTGAATACCATTCTGTAAGAAAAATCTGTGAAGTCTAAAACATTAAGAACAAAAATATTTGCTTCTTATTATTCTTTTAGATGGAAGATTTACAGATATGTGGAAGATTATGTAATTGAGTATATAAAAGTTATTTTTTCGAGAAGGTGTCTTATTATGCACCCAGGCTAGAGTGCAGTGCCCATTCAAAGGCATGATCATAGCATGCTGCAGCCTTGAACTCCTGGCCTCAAGAGATCTACCCACCTCATTGCCAAGTGTGGTGGCTCCTAACACTCTGAGAGGTCCAGGCAGAACTGCTTGAGGCCAGGAGTTTGAAAGAAATCCCCCTACCACAGTCTCCCAAGTAGCTGAGATTACAGGTGCATTGCCACCATTCTGGGCAAAAATTTCTTATATCCAAAACATTAAAAGTATTCTAAGTAAAAAAAAAAAAAAATTATAACTTATACATATAATAAAATGAAACAAATGATACTCATAATTTCTGAAAAAGGTAGAAATTACTATTTATTTGCAGGTTGCTATCCTTGGGCTATTGAATCTATTCTTCCATTTCTCTTTCCCTCTGTTTTCAACTGCTGGAGACATAAGAAAATCTCAGCATCAGTGTTTACGTCAATGAATGCCAAGGAGTTGGGCTATGTGGAAACATAAACCTCATGTTACTTGCATTTCTTAAGTATCTCCAGAAATATAAAGAAAACAGTAATAAATGTTAAGATTATTCAAATGTCTCATCATTGTCTCTTCTTTCATATGTCAGAGTAGGTCTCAACCCATAGTGACCACACACTTGTTCCAATCCTTCTTACCACATCAGTGATGTTTAAAATTTTCCTTGTCATTGCTTCTTTGTCATTGTGTGGAGTTGGCGTGAACCAGAGTTTCTGGAATGTTTCATTTACTAATTTCTAAAAGAAATAAAAATTTCAAATTAACTACATAAAACATGGCAACTTCACAATCCCAAGTTCTAAATAAGGCCCAACACAAAAATATAAATAACTAAAACAAATTGCCAGGAATTTCTGGTATGAATTTCCTCAGTTAAAAAAAAGAATCATCCACTAATTTTTTAAAATTATAAACTTTGCCAATTTGGTAAGAATTTTTAATAATTTGAATAGATGATACTATGCCTGGCCTAGAACCTCTGCATACTAAACTCACAAATGCTTTTGATCAAACTAAAAAATATATTTGCTGCTTTAATGGAAGAAGTTGCTACAGTATTTGCTAAACTTAAAAATAATCATATAAATGATTATGTAAATACCTAAATTAATAAAATTAGGACTAAATTTTATGGATATACAGAATAGTTATACATTTTATGGTGCATATGAGACATTCTGATATAAGCATATAATGTATAATGATCAAATCAGGGTAATTAGGATATCCATCACCTCAAGTATTTGTCATTTCTTTGTGTCAGGAACATTCCAATTTCACTTTTCTAATTATTTTGATCTATACAATAAATTATTAATAAACTACAGCCACTATATTGTACTATCAAACACTAGCTCTTATTCCTTCTATGTAACCATATTTTCGTACCCATTAACCCATCCCTCTTTATCCAAGCTCCCACTACACTTTCCAGCCTCAGCTATCATTTTACTACTTCCATAGGAACAATTTTTTTTAGTTCTCCCATGAATGAGAACATGCAATATTTGTCTTTCTGTGCCTTGCTTACCTCACTTAACATACTGAAACAAAGTATTTACTAATTTAGAAAGGCAAACAACATTTGAAAATCAAAATAATTTTAAGCTAATGAGAAACACCTCTGGCTATAAAGTATTCTTTACAATGATACTAAATAAATGTTATAAATGCTGAATTGGTTGGGAAAGATCAGATTCTATTAATCAATATAAAATCTAGAAATAAAAAGCATCAAAGTATTTTTCTTAATTGTATAAACTAAAAATGTTGATTCATTGTAATGGTTTTACATATACTGAGGCAAAAATTTAGATGCAATAAAGATTTAAATTTTTTCAAACATTTATGGAAAAATAAATTTACAGTAGTCAACATTACCTTAATGCCCTCTTCATCATTGACTCTGCGAATCATTTTTACACACATTTCTGTAATTTTTGGAAATGTTGGTTGCTCAATACAGATGTCTCTTAGAATCTTTATTACCCTTTTCCTGACACTGATACCAGTATCCTAAGAACAGAAAGGCATTTTAGATGTCAGAAAAACTAAGAAGCCTTAAGTGTATGAAATCACAAAATAAGTATCCATAAGCAGTATATTCAATTTGTTAATATGATAAAGCTGGCGTACTTATTTGCCCTTTACATGCTTTCTTATTGCTATTTTAAATGTGTTATTATATTATCTTTACTTTTAAAGTATGATATCTAAGACATGGAAATATGTTCTACAGATAAGTCCTGGATAAAGACTAGAGTATAAACTTGTCAGTAATAAATGAGATGATTAAATATAAAGCTTTTAGAATAGTATCTGGCATTTAAACAGCATATGAAATATTACCTACAAAGTAGACTTAACAAGTATGTTTAACCTGAATCTAATCAAACATTCGGCATTATCATATGATTTATGAGAGATATAAAAAACAAATGATCTATAGGAGATATAAAATAACAAATGAATTGTAAGAGGTATAAAACAATGGAGAAATAACAAAACTGACCTGGATCTTTTTAATAGCCAGTGTAATAGGGGATATGTGTACAAAACAGTAAGAGGAGAGTCCTCAATTTTAAGACTCTCAAATGCAATGTGCTACCTTTGAATTGATTCTTCTTTTTATTAATCTTATTTTATTTTTTTAACTTTTAATTTTGTTATTTTAAAAATGTAGGGTACAATTCAGGGTTAGGTACACAAATGTTCATTATGCAGGTACCCTTGTTGATGAGGTATGTCCCACCCCTTCCCCAGGCAGATTCCCACTACTGCCAGTCCTGCTTCCCTGCTCCCCTCCTGGCAGTCCCAAATGCAATGTGCTATCCTTGATTGAATTCTGATTCTTTAAATAAAAAAAAAGACATTTTGGGACAATTGGAAGATCTGAATATGAACTGGTTCTCAGATGATATAAGAGAGTCCTTACTTGGGTAAGATAATGCTGCTGTTTATATAGGACAAAACAAACTGAAGAATTCACAAGAAAAGTAGTAAAATGTTTGTGATTTAAAAATAATTTAGCAGAAAATATAGATGAAGTACAAAGGTGAGTATAAGGGTGTGCTCACTGTACTATTTTTCTTTAACTTAAATTTCCATATTAAAAAGTTTTAAAAATAAAAAGCATCAAATATAGTGTGCAAAATCATTAATTTCCACTACATGATTTAGCAATCCTGAAAACACTTCGGCATAGTTTGCTAGAATTAACTCTTCAGAGTTCATTAGATACTTGAAAATTCTGTTGATTTTTACCCTTCATTCTGAAGCATTAAAAGGAAAAAAGTGGCTGAGTACGGTGGCTCATGGCTGCAATTCCAGCACTTTGGGAGGCGGAGGCAGAGGTGGAGGCAGGAGGATTGCCTGACCCCAGGAGTTCAAGACCAGTCTGGGCAACTTGGCAAGGCCTCGCCTCTACAGTAAATAAAACAATTAGTTAGGGATGGTGGTGTGTGGCTGTAGTTCCACTACTTGGAAGGCTGAGGTGGAAGGATGGCCTGAGGCCAGCAGGTAGAGGTTGCAATAGCCGTGAGCATGCCCCTGCACTTGAGTCTGGGTGACAGAGTTAAGACTCCAACTCAAAAAAAAAAAAAATTCTTTCACCCTTACCTGAAACTGTTTTCAACAAAGATTTATGGCTAGTAAAAGGTAAAAATTATTCTATAACTCTTAGGCACACAATGTTCTGATACAAGGCTAAAGGTGACAAAATAAACTTTTGTCATTGAGCTAATGCCTAACATTGTGCATTAATGTAGCTACCTATGCTGATTCTACAAGAAGTCGGTATGCCCGCAATGGGTGGTGTGAAGACCCCACAGATACTTCCTAATGTCAATGCTTCCTTTTCTTTTCCAGGAAAGTGTTTCAGGGACAGAGAATTCCATGACACATTAAAAGAGTATCTTAGAACAGTATTTCTTAAATTTACTCTCAAGCCTCAAATAACTTTCTGGTTTAACTTGCAGGTATTTAGGCTCTTCATAATTCAGCTTTAAGGAAAAAGCAGATGTAGGTAAAGGATAAAAATACTGACAGATACTATAATGTTCTATACTTGTCTCTTACTGAAATAATTCTTCCTGCTCAGAAATATTTATCCCATATGGTTTTTACCATTTACTCATTGTAAACTTTTAAGATGAAAAAGTAACAGCAACTGACTGGGAGCGGGGGCTCACAACTATAGTCCTAGCACTTTTGGAGGCCAAGGCAGGAGAATTTGGAGTTCAAGACCAGACCAGGCAATGTAGTGAGACCTTGTCTACACAAAAATTAAAAATTAGCTAAGAGTGGTGGCATGCCTGTGAGCCCAGCTACTTGGGAGGCCGAAGCAAAAAGATCACCTGAGCCCGAAGGTTGAGGCTCTGGTGATCTGTGATCATGCGCCACTGCACTCCAGCCTAGGTGACAGAATGAAATGCAACTCAAAAAGAAAAAAAGTAATAGTAACTAAAAAAAGGAATTCAGACTTCACTAATAACTTGTTTCACAATACTGAGAGCACTACTTTTGAAAATATATCCATGTTTATAAAGTTGCTACAGTTGTACAGATTAGGCAATAAAAACATGTAACTAATACATTTACTTTTTAACAGTTTAAAAGAAAACATGATACTCAAAAAGGCAAAATTATATTCTGAATCATAAAAATGACAAAACAAACATACCAATATTCTTTCAATCAGCATATCATAATACTGTTCAGCAAGCTGAGGTCGACAAAGGACAAATCGACCTAGTAGTTCTACTGCCGCTTCTCGGACACTGGTGGAGTTATCCATCAATCGTCCATGAACTCCTCGTTGCATATCAAGCTGAAGAAAAAAATTTTAAAAATGCAATTTATACTAAATAGAGTTAATATTTTAATTTGAATAGAAAACTCAAGTAAGAAGAATCATTTTTGCTCTTTACCCTTGCTAGAATACTGGGGTCTACAGCAACAACCTCAGATAAACACTTCATGGCTTTTGTTCGAACAGCAATTGCATTTTCACCAAGAACTCGTAGGATCTGCCAAGCAAACATTGAGATTTTCATAAATTTTAGAATGCATAAAATTTAACAAACAATAGTACGAAAAAATGCAAAATAAGAGATCTATTATTTACTTCCCTTTAATTTGTATGGAAATGAGTACAATATCTTACTGATTTAAAGATTACCTTAAAGATCAGTACAGGTGGTAAGTGAGGCAGTCTCTGCTTTGGACCCTTTCCCTTTATCCTAATATTCTCAATTAAACCTGATTTTTATTGCTGTGCTTTATTTGCAAGAATCTGAAGCAGCTTCACTAAAACTATCCTGTATGTAATTTTAGTCAAGGATATTTAGTGCCATTTAAATCGTAATTTGATAATTGAATATTTTTATGTCACTTTATACCATAAATATGTGTGTGTATATATATCCATTTATCTGTAAGACAAGAATCAATACGTAAAAGGCATGTAGAACCAGGATTTTTTAACAAGTGTAGAACACAGAAACAAATGCTACATCCATGATCTTTTAAATCTGTACTCAACAATGAATAGATATTGTATACTACCCCACAAGCATACAGAATCAGAAAAATCAACATGAATATATAAGGAATCGTGACTCAATTTACCTGTGTCAAATAAATATCAAAGCTCTGGGCAAACGGCCTCATAGAGGCCAAGTATCGAACAATCAAGCAAGCATCATCATAGTCCACAGTGTCAGAGTTCATCCTGCAACAAAAAGACATTAAACATCTGCTTTTCTTTTTTCTAACTTAGGCAAACAGATATTGAAGAGATAACTAAAAAAGTAAATACATTTTTTCTTTAGATCTTACTTTAATGTGCTGAACTGAGACGGTGTGGTTTTGATAATGCTTCTAAGAAACTTTTTCCGGTTTTCAGCTCGATGCATAATTTGACCAGTAGTCTCAATTTCTTTTGCATGATGTGTTCCTTCAGATGACTCTTCATCTTTCTGTGATTTCATTGCTTTTTCAGTTTCCAGAGTTGTGTCACGGAACCACTGGGCTATATAGAATTTGCGAGAAAACTGAAAAGAAATTAGATAGACTTGGACTTGGTGAAATTAGAAACAGAATTACCAAGTCAATTAATATAGTTAGAGTGCTCACTATCAGGGATACAAATATTAAGGTATACTTTAAAACAATTTCCATAAAATAAAAACAGACTTTAAGAAAGCTAGCAAATTTGAAATGGCTCTAATGATAGAAAACTTATTATTTTATTTTGTTCCAATACTAATGATGTCTAAAGATAATTTGACAAACATAACTGTATCAAATATAGAATACTACTATCAACTACTTAATCATGGATAGTATCATATGAGATGATGGGTCAACAAGAAAAGTTTAGAACAAATGGATAAATACTGAAGGTAGAGACTCTGCTTTCAAATTTGGCTTAATTCTGCAAGAAATACACAGGTCAATTATCATGGAAATAATACTAAGGCACACCTGTAAATCTGTTCCTTTGAATATAGACTGAAAACTTGCAGTAGTTGGCTAAACAGCTTAGTGGTATCCCATCTCTTTCTTTCTTTTTTTTTTTTTTTTGTGTTGTTTTTTGTTGGTTTTTTTTTTGAGTTGGAGTCTCACTCTGTCGCCCAGACTGAAGTGCAGTGGCCGCTCCCGGCCACCGCGGCCTCGACCTGCTGGGCTCTGGTGATCCTTCTGCCTCAGCCTTCCAAGTAGCTGGAACTACAGGCGTACACTACCACACCCGGCTAATTTTTTGATTTATTGTAGAGATGAGGTCTCGCCTGCCCAGGCGGGTCTCGAACTCGCAGGCTCAGGCAATCCACTCATCTCAGCCTTCCAAAGGCGCGGGATTACAGGCTGAGCCACCGAGCCTGGCTTATCCCATCTCTTTCAACTGCACAGCCCATCAGTTAAAAAAAATAAAAATATTCCAATATATGTATAATGTTCTCAAATAACAGATTATAAATTTTATACATGAACCTATTATATTAATATTTTCTTTTTTTTTTTTTTGAGTTGGAGTCTCACTCCATCTCTCAGGCTAGAGCGCAGTGGCATGCTCACAGTCACCCCAGCGTCGACCTGCTTGGCTCAGGTGATTCTTCCGCCTTAGCCTTCCAAATAGTCGGAACTACAGGTATGCACTACTGTGTCTGGCTAATTTTTTGACTTATTGTGGAGATGAGATCTTTGCCAAGATGCCCAGGCTGTTCTCGAACCCATGGGCTCAGGCAATCCTTTCATTTCGACTTCCCAAAGTGCTGAGATTACAGGCCTGAGCCACCTGTGCCTGGCCTATATTAATATTTTCATCCATTAAACAGCATACATAAAGTTAAAAATTATAATTTAAAAATAAATATGCATATAAAAATTTAGTAGTTTATTTTTATACGCTAACAGATCATCTCATCTACCATCTGGTCCATACCCACTGTAAGGACCAGTGATTTGGCCTAGTCTCAAAGATTACTTATATCATTCTTTTTTTGTTGTTTTTAGAGACAAAGTCTTGCTATCACCTAGGCTGGAATGCAGTGGCACAATCATGGTTCACTGTAACCTTGTAGTTGGCTCAAGTAATCCTCCCACCTCAACCTCCAGAGTTGCTGGGACTACAGGCACATGCCAATACTATTAAATTTTTTAAAAGTTGGGGCCTCGCCATGTTGCTCAAGCTGGTTTCAAAGTCCTGGCCTCAAGTGGTCCTCTAGTCTTGGCCTCCCAAAGTGCTGGGATTATAAGCATGGTCCCATACCACTGTGCCTGACCCCATACCATTCTTTTTGTTTAGCTTATAAAGTATCCTTTGCTTCAAAATTGATATTACAAACAACTTTTCCTCTTCATGCCACCTCCCAATTTTCTTTTAAACCCAATTTAAATAAACATGTAATAGCTCCTGAAAAAGGGAAAAATAATCCTACCACTAATGAAGGATCAGTCTCAGTGTTTTCATCTAAGTAATCAAGCAATGCTTTTTGTAATTGTTGGATTTCATCTTCTCCTCCTGAAACCTACAGAATAAATCAAATAAGAACAAAGATGTTACTGGTGTGCTTTAATAAATCATCTAGTTGTAAATATAAATCTGAGGAAAAGAAATGATAAATCTTAAAAATGAAAATATAACTAAAACAACTAGAAGGAAGAAGCAGAAAAATAGTATTTCTGAAAAATACATGAGGGGGGACTCCCAAAAAAGTCACAATTATTTTTTGGAGGACAGGTCCCTTGGAATTTGTTCCTCTAGATCAAACAGTCAATCAAGTTTTTATCTGAAAGTTCTGAGAAGGTTGTAACATGATTTGCAGAAGATATGTTCCGAGTTGTGGTAAACAGGTAACCGGTTCTTCCACCATGACAATGCACCTGCCCACACCACGCTGAATGCTCGGCAGTTTTTGACCAAAGATGGCCCTGTGTCCCACCCTCGCTATTCACATGATCTCACCCTGAGTGACTTTTTTCATTTCCCCAGATGAAAAAAGTCCTCAAAAAGTAAGGTTCGTCAATGTGGAAGAGGTGAAACAAAAAATGGAAGAAGCACTAAAAGGCATCAAAATTGCTGAGTTAAAAACTGTTTTTAGTAGTGAAAAAACGTCTCAATAGGTGTATTGCATCAGAGAGTACTTTGAAGGTAACTAGAGTTTAAACATATAAGAATAAATATACTTTTTTTTTTTTTTTGGGTTGGAGTCTCACTCTGTCACCCAGACTGGAGTGCAGTGGCTGCTCCCGGCCACTGCAGCCTTGACCTGCTGGGCTCCGGTGATCCTTCCGCCTCAGCCTTCCAAGTAGCCGGAATTATAGGCATGCACTACCATGTCCGGCTGATTTTTTTGATTTATTGTAGAGATGAGGTCTCACTGCCCAGGCGGGTCTCGAACCCGCGGGCTCAGGCAATCCACTCACCTCAGCCGCCCTCCCAAAGGTGCGGGATTACAGGCTGAGCCACCAAGCCTGGCTCACAATTTTTTATAAATAAAAAATTCTGTTTTTTTTCTGGGTTCCCCTCATACATGGATAGTTGAAGTTAGCCTTTCATTTTTATGAACTACCTGTCATTTTTCTAAAGAAGAACTCATAGGTAGCTGACATAAAAATGATCAGAACAATGTGTTAAATTTTCAGAAGTAGGAAGGATTTGTTTTTGGTGACAGTATGTGTTGAAAGTCATAAAAATGTTTATAAGGGATTCCTATCCTTGAGCTGTATAATGAACAATCTACACAACCATATGTGGCAGTAAGAGGTTCAAGGCCCACTCCAAGAAATGTTGAAAGTCACCTAGTACCTACATCTTGGTTTCTACATTACTATTCACCAATAAAATGAATCAGGAATCCTTGGAGAAGGAGCTGATCCCATGGGTGGGACAGAGAAAATAAAAGCTATGCCTGAAATACCTTGTTGTTTCAGGAAGTAAGAAAGTCAGTCCTCAAAGAATGATGGGAACATACCAAAAGTACATAAAAGCCAGCTTAAAGGAGTTCTCAATTAGTCAAATCTAGGACAATTTAAGTATAAAATAATGATGGCAACCAATTTAGCCTATTAAATAGAATAGGAATGATAGTTTTAGATGGTAATTTATTAATGATAATTTTTTACTTTTGATAATTATAATATGAATATTTAAGCGAAAGCTCATGTCTGCAAGAATATACACAAAGCAGTGGCTCTCAAACTTCAGCATTCATTAAAATCACCTGGAGGGCTTGTTAAACCAATTACTGCTCCATCCCCAGATTTTCTGATTCAGTAGGTCCAGGGAGGGTCCTGGGAATTTACATTTTTAGAAATGTACTTGCTAGTTCCCAGGTGATTTCAATGTTGATGCTGCTTGTGCAGGGGATCACACTTTGAAAACCATTACACTAGAGAATTCAGGGGTAATGAGGAATCAATTTGCAATTTGACTTCAAATGGTTTTGGGGAAAAAGCATATACAGACACACATAGATGTATATTTTGAAAGAGAATGATAGAGCAAATATGTTTAGAGACATTTCTGCTAACATGAATACAGTTATGAACACACACACAAAGACTAGAAAGAAAATGAAAATAGAAACTATATATGGCAGAATTGGAGATCATTTTCCCATAAAATTTCAACTAATTTTCTCTATTACTACCACGTTTCGTCCATATTTTTAAAAAAACAACACTTTTCCCCCCAAGATGAAAACTCTCTAATATAATAAAATAAAAAGAAACTCTCCTTACCCTTCTTCAATATAACAAGATACACAACATTCAAAGGTACAAAATAATTATTGGGCATGCTAAATCACTATCTCAGTAAATTGATTTAAATAAAATTATGCCAAACCAAATATAAAATAGCATTATATATTCGTAACAGTAGTTCACAAAAAGTCAACAAGGATTTAGGATTTTTAATAGCCATTTAAAAGCTCCTGTTAGACTTCATAATTCAACCTAAAGTTTTAAATTTCTCTTTAGTGCTTTGAAAAGTTCATTTTGGGGAGTATAAATCTTACTTTGACTCTACAAAATAAAATGCAACACTAATGTAAGAACATCCAAAGAAAGCAACTATTGTTCTCCATAATTCAATCCTTTATCTGAATACCTGTTTTAAAATTCGTTCTATAGACCCTTGATCCATTTTGCTTGTAACAGCATCTTTCCTCAGCCGTGCAGCAACAGTTCCAAGATAATCAAGAGACGCCACTCGTAAAGCCATCTCTGTTGACTTGTTACTGAACTGATGAACCTAAACATCAAAATACAGTAGTTTTACATTTAATTTAATAGATTTGTAATTATAAAGATACATATATCTTTTGTTGTAAAAATTCGTTTTATTTTACTTTTAGATTCGGGGGCTACATGTGCAGCTTTTGTGTCATGGGTATATTGCCTAATGCTGAGGTTTGGATTTCTAGTGAACCATCACTCAAATAGTGAGCGTAGTACTCAAAAGTTTTTCAACCCTTGCCCTCCCCAGTATATTTTCAGTAGCAATAAATTCCAATCTAAGTTGTACTATTTGAAATTTAAACATTTTTTTTCTTGTAATACCGTCTCATAAAATGATTTTTGCCTTTTAATTTTTCTGGAAACTAAACATTTTCATTTGGCTAAAGAAATTATAGATTAAAAATTTCCTTAGGAACATAGTCAGTTTTTAAATATGCAGGCTCAACTGTCCATTTGTACAAAATGTGACATTTTCTTAGGGTGAAATTCTAATGCCTATAAAATATTATCGTAGTTTCAGAATAGTATTAACATATTTTCTAGTCCACAAAAAGGTTCCAAAAGCTTTGTAACAATGTGTATTGCACAAGTCCAAATGTAATTTAAAAATAAAAAGAGAAATCACAACATTTCTTCGCATTGCATTGCATGAGCAATAAAAAGTGTCATATGGTTTAAAACAATATCCTTAAAGATGACAAGTTCACATTTATCAATTTCATGCTTTGAAATGAGTAACTTATGACTCAGCGTTGAGATGCTTTTAACTAACAATATAACATTTCCGAAACAAAATTAAAACACTTTAAAGTATTTTCTTATCTTATGTAATGAAATGAAAGCACTGAAATCCACAACATTTGAAAGTTTTCTAAAAGGTACTGACAATACTGTGTACAGTTATGCACATGCAAAAATAGAGATGCAATGTTCATATTTCCTTACACATTTTTAAAGAATTCATCATCTGTGAATCAGAGTACATCCTCATTATGTTGTCTTCTAGTAATCTAATAATCTTTAAATGCTATACTCTTACCAACAGTCTCCCTAACAAACTAAGGAGTAGTTCAGCAGCTGGCCATTCAGGCTTATTGACTGTTGAAAGAAGGTCCTGAACAAAATTTTCAAACAGTGGTCTGTAATCTTCTTCACCTTGCTTACTACCACATCTGTTCAATGACAAATAATGAAAAGGATGTCAATTTAGGTTACATGCCTACCAACATGACAAATTGTTAACTAAGTTTTCTTTTCTCTAGTAACAAGCATATGAGAGTACATTAAATAAAATATGGTTTAAAATAAATATATTTCTCAAACTCCATCTTTCCCCTACTAATAGAGAATTTATTTATTAAGTAATACGAACATGACTTTCTGGCAACGGTAACAGTTTTTCTCTCTACGAGGTCACCATAAATACTTATGGAGGCTTATAACTTCTCTCTACAAACTTTCCTATTCAAGTAGAATAGGAAAATTCTCCAAAATTTACTTAAGTAAAAGTACAGCATTTCAATATATTTTAATTTTAAATACTCAATTGCTTCAGTTTTAAAGATCAGGAAACCAAGGGCCAGGAAAAGGTATTAAAGGTTCAGATTATAGCAGAAAACTAGATAAATCTTTTTCTTAAAATGAACTATTCTCGACACTGTGGAAAGTAAAAATCAGATTTTTATTAATTTTACTCACTTTTTAAGGAAGATGGAAAGGAAGTTTTGGGCTGTTCGCATAGCTGTTTCATAAGAGTTGGTAATAACAACATCCTGGTCAACCTACAGTGAGAAAAAACAAATTTATGAAGATATGAGAAATAACAAGCTCTCAGTTGTTATTGCCATGTTATTACTGAATAAGGGTGATATACTTAAATCCCAAAATGCTTAAAATGTTCTTTTATATACAAAGAAAGAAGCCACAACTAGCATACTAAGCATATTTTAATACTTTATAAAAATAAATACAAATACTGATAGAGTATTATTAAAATATATAAGAATGACAAATGTGGTTGACAAATGTAGTATTAACAGTTGCTTATCATAACTTGGTCAGAACAAAAAGAAACAAATTAAAAATATAAAAAGAAATTAAAAAAAAATTCCATCCTGAAAGTTTACTAAACACTAGAATATATCCAAAAGAAAATTCAGTGCCTTCATTAAAAATTTAAAGATGAGGCTACAGTTAACTTATAGTTGTAAAAACCCAAAAGACATAAATATAGGAAAAAGACTGTTAATAACTAGGAAAATGAAAAATAAAACATGATATTTCACAGTGACCACACAGCAGGTAAAATAAAAAAGTAGGTATGTAAATTAAACATTTGTAAGCAAACCAACAACTTCTAGTAAAGTTAATGCATGTACACAATCTTAATTCTACATCTAAGTATATCTAGAAAAACCCTTGTTTTAAGCTGTGATACTATTACATGATATTTTTAACTCAAGTCAAAAAGAATCTGGTATATGTATTAAAAGTGGGGTTGAGTGAAAAAAAATAGCTATAAATATGTCACTATTATTTGTGTAAATTTAAAAACAAAATAATCCTATATCATATTTACATAGATAAATGGAAGGAAATAAACAAGACTCATGATACTTGTCACCAGTGGTAAAGAAAGGAAGACTGGAGACAGAACAATGGAGTGGGAGGGGGAGAAACAGAGAGGACTTCAACTTTTTCAATGATATTTGTTTGCTTTATTATTATATATTTATTGTTACACATACAAACATTCACATATATACTTGGCTATAACAGAATAGGTAAGAAGATTTCTATTTCTCTTGAAGTGTTGTTGAAGTAAAGCACAGAACTTGAAAAATTCTAAACATCTATAAAACCAAAAGCAAATTTCAGCTGTGAATTACCTCTTATTGAGAGCATAAACTTATTTTCTAAAATATTCCATGTTAATTATATGTTAAGTATTTCTATACAGGTTGAATATCTCTAACCTGAAAAACTGAAATCCAAATGCTCTAATTAGCATTTCCTTTGGACATCATAAAGTCCAAAGGAAATGCTCAAAAAGTGTCATATTTTGGAGCATTTCCGATTTCAGATTAGGGATACTCAGCCTTTATATATATATATTCCATATTATAATACCATTATTTACTTTCACATTCAATATCTCACTGATACAACCTTGTATGGTAGCCTTGATAAGTATTTCATTCCCATTTTACAGCTGAAGAAACTGACTCCAGAAAGATTAAGATGATTTACGTTTCATGATTGGTAGATATAAGAGTCAAAACCAGAACTTAAGTCTCCCAAAACCATGTCTAGTGCTCTACCAGGGCCTTAAAGCCTGGCCATGAACCTCTAATTAAGGACTTCAGTTTTATAAGAATGACAGAGAATATAAATGTTCATAAAAGTACAAAGTTATAAAACTTTCAGTAGTGTCCTTACTTTTTTATTTGAATCTTCTTCTGAATTGGAGTCCTTCTCTGATGACGGTAAGTGTACCACACACTGAATAAGCTGTAAAACCAGTGCTGTAACCATCTGAATATACATAGGCTCTCCATCCATATCACTACTGTTTAACCTTTAATGAAGAAAAAAATTTATATGGAGTATAAAGATAATCTAATTTTATATGTCATCTGAAAATTTCAGAGTGCTTTCTTTACCAATATTTATAGGTATTAGTGCTTATAATAGTACTATGTCTATTTTTAATAAATACAAAAAAAAGCAAATGCTTATGCATGCTCAGATAATCAAAGCAAAAAAACAATATTTAATATAAATTTCTATACTTCATATGCACTAAGGCTAAAAATTCATAATAAAGTATTAAATACTTCTCAAAATGATTTTAAAATGAATAAAAGTCTCCCAAGTTTCCAAATGACCATACATTCTGGTATTCATCTGCTGAATTTGTTATTCATTTAGTATAAAATCTGTTACACAGCTCTTACCACTGTGCTAGAGTATAAAGTTAGTGGCATAGATTAGAAAAATTCAGTTTCCAAGATAGAAATTATGAAGAATAAATGTAAAATATATATATATATTATGGAGACACATAAGAATTATTTTATACATTACGAGTTTTTAAGTTTAACAGACAATAGGTATTTATCAATACACAATTAGTTAAAAAATTATTAAGATAAAAATATTTATTTTAGAAAAGAAAGAAGCCATCAAAGCAATCTAAAAATAATCCTGCTGCCAGGTCAACACATTTAATCCTTCAGGAATATTAAGGTAATTATGATAATGATGATGATTACCTATGATGGCAAAGACAATAATGCTGACCATAGCAGTAGATAACGCTCCTTAGTAACAATGTGCTTACTGATTAAAGAACATTTAATCCCCATGTTTATTCTCTATACTGCTGTTAGAGTATCTTTCTGCTCTCTTTAAAAAATATTATTTAATGGCTTACCACTGTCTAAAGGATTAAGCCCAAGTTCCTTAGTATACCCTTGAACTGCCCTGACTCTTTTGATCCCTATTTCTTATTGTTCTTCTCATTGACCAGTGGTTCTTAATCAGGTATGATTTTGCCCCCCAGTGTCTAGAGATAATTTTGGTTGTCACAACTGGAAGAGGGGAAGATTTCTACTGGTATCTAATTAGGAGAGGTCAGGAATGCTCCTGAGCATCCTATATTGCACAAGACAGCTATGCACAAAATGTCACCAGTGCCAAGACTGAAAAACCCTGTCATAGATCTTTATACTTGAGGATCACTGAACTTACATAAGTCTCCCAAATATGACATGCTATTTTACACTTCCAGGCTATTCTTTAAGCTATTTGGATGGAAATGACTCTCTTTTAATTAGTCATTAAAATATAAATCAGAAACAATGAAGAATAAATGTACAGTATATACATTTCAAAATAATAAGGTTCTTCATTATACTTGACCTCTGCTATAGTTAGTTACCTGAAGTTCCTTAAACTCCTCTTGCTGGTTGGTAATCTTGCAAGTGAAGTAAAAATTTCTTCCAAAATTAACTGCCTATGTTTTTCATATCTTGAGAATACCTGTTTATTAATTGTAAGATTCCAAATTAAACTTATCATAATTAAGAAAACAAAACAAAAATAATATACCATGTGATAAAAAATATTACCTGCCATTAAGAATGAAAATGTTTTCAATATCTTCAATAGTAATGACTTAAGATAATTTACTCAATTTTTCTATTGTTAATTATAATATTCTTATAGAAGTCAAAGAATAAACTAGTTTCATTTAGAGGGGTATAATATCTTGGTTTTGAAAAGTAGATAAGATTTAAATAATTTTAAACCATTCTAATTTTATTATAAATATTAAGGAATTATTAACTGAAATATCTGCAAATACTTAAAAGTGTTTCCAATTTGGCAAAAACAGAATAACCCAACAAATTAACAAAACAGAAAAATAAATATTCAATTTAAAAAAATCTAGTAAGATATACTAAAATATTCCGTATACTGAAATGAATGTAATGGAAACCAAGCATCTGCATTAATTTTTGAAAGTTTGGATTAAATTACATTAATATTATTTTGTTTTGGGGTAACTAAAAATGCCAATTGATTATACTTACTGCAGTGACTAACTTAATGGCACACAACTGTAGTTCACTGACATTTTCCACAAAAAATGGTGTTATTCCCATTGATGAAACCTGTAAAAAATAAAGAGAGTATTCCATACATATCTTCAGTTGATTTCAGTAACACTGAATCTTACTACGTTCCAAAACATTAGTAAACCTAGAAAACAGTAAGAGGGCATTTTTGTTTCCTTCATCTAATTGCATCTACTCTTTTCTCTGTTTTACTTTGTCCTCAAGCATATTAGCACATACATCAGGCAGTTTGCTTTATAACTACCATTCCTCTAACCTCAGCCTTTTGAATTTCACAGGAATATAAAGAAACAAAAAACATTTTGTTATCCTGGATGAATATATAACTTATTTTTCAAAACATTTAGAGTTTGGAATTTATAATACATTCATCTATCTTCTACTCACAATGTCTTTTTAAAACACCCCTGAACTTTTATTTCTTTAATTTAGATATAATATCTGAATAGAAAAAATTAACATAGTGCTGGTATTATTATTGCTGAGCAAGATTATATTGAATTCAATTGTTTAGTCTAGTAATATAAAAACTGCTTCCAAAAACTTACCTGAAGAATTGTTGTGTCTGTAAGAAGTTGTATCTCTAACAATTCTGATAGGCTGCTAACAATGTCACAAACTTTGTTATAAAGCATTACTATTACTCTCTGCTTATGGGTAGAACACTTAGCCCGTTTTGCCTTTGAACTTAATAAGCCTCCTAAAATGAAACAAATTCAAGACAAGGAAAATATAAACTATTAATAAGTTCCAATAAGCAGTATTAAACTGTTTTCTGATTTAAGAGAATATGATATTCTGGTTACTTAACATAACTTGGCAAATAAAGCTTCTTATTTATTAAAAGAGAAAATTATTCTCTAGGGATATTCTATGAGAAACATTCTTAAAACAGACCACCTACAGCACATTTCAGTGGCTATTAAAGTGTTACATCAAAAATATATTATTTTACCTTCTTACTTTTTTCCACTGGAGCAGGATAATGACATTATATTTCCCTTACATTAGTTTGCAATTATTATACATAGTCAAGTATAGATTATTCAGGAACCCAAGTGTGACCTTACTCTCTTAAAATACATACATGTTACTCATTTCATTGCTCATTTATAAGGGCTAACAATAAGATAGATTAATCTTGAATCAATTCATTTTGCAGATAACTACTTTTTGGGGTAAAATTAGGGGAAAGAGATAAATAAAACCCGAAACTAATATTATCTGGTATTTTTTCCTGATAAGCAGAAATACTTTCTATTATATATAAATAGTTGTTAAGGAAATTATAATTGAACAACTACTGTATTAACTAAGAGTTCTATATTATAGCCAAATACACAATCAAAATCAGTGTTTATTAAAATTTAAACGATTCAAAAATTTGGTAACATTTTAAGTCACTGTATTCTGACTCATCTAACATGGCAAAAATTTACAATAGGTAATTTTAATATTACACTAAAAAACTATCATATAAAAGGACAAACAAACCTCCATGAGGATCTAATCTGTAAACAGGATCATACTGAGGATAAAGTGTGTTCTGCAAATGAAATTTAGTGTACTGTATAACTCTTTCGATTACATCCTCAATGTATACAGCTTTTGGCATGTTAGGGGATGTCATAATGTTGATAGTTGTAAGACAGGCATCTGCTGATTTTGTAACTCTTTCCATAATAAGGTCTCTCCATAATCTTTCTTCTTCTTCAGTATCGTTATTCTACAAAACAACACATTGTTAATGAAATGGAAATAAAAACATTTATAGGCTCAAAATGTAAATAAAAAATTATAATACATTTGATTTTCACTGGTAGAAAACAGAGTGTTTTCATGTATGTACATTCTTTAAAGAATATCCAGAATGAAGCACAAATACTGATATTTAAGCAAGATTTGCATTTTAACATTTCCAAACATGAATGCTTATATCACTGCTTATACTCTTACCCTTATTTCACCACTAGATGACACTCTACTGACAAAGTTATAGTTAACCTTTATCTTTTGTGTACTTTATTCAAACCTAAGATTTTAGCTTAAATTAATTTTGTGTTTTGGGTATAAACATTATTATGATAGTTAAAATTCTGCTTGCTGTTGTGAGAACACAGCAAAACTTAACAACAAAGGGTGAAGGCTTACATAAAAGCAGTAAAATAATTTCTAATACCTGTTTGTCAACAATATTGTATTTTTGACTCTGAGATTTAAAAGTAGTGATATGCAGACTGCTGAAGACATCATTTATTTTTAAAATGGATAATTTACGAACAGATAGAGATCTTATTTTAATTTACACATCAGCAACTTGGCATTATAATTGGGAGAGAATACTTTTAATCTTACTGTGAAAGTAAAAATTCTTCTATCACATCCTTAGTTATGAAACATAAACTATATTTAGGACTATACCCATATACATATTATTCGTTTTCCAAAACGAACAAACAACACAACATACATGAAGCAGAGAGGGGGCTTTGTATATCTAAAAATTCTTGGTTATCTTTTTCCTAACTCTAGCCTTCTTTCATTTTACTGCTTACACTATATGCCTATCTAAAAAATAAAATAGCCAGGCTCGGTGGCTCAGTCTGTAATCCCACGTTTTAGGAGGCTGAGACCCGCCTGGGCAACTTGGTGAGACCTTATCTCTACAATAAATAAAAAAAAAAAATTAGCCGGGTGTGGTAGCGCGCGCCTGTAGTTCCAGTTACTTGGAAGGCTGAGGTGGAAGGATCGCTGGAGCCCAGCAGGTTGAGGCTGCGGTGGCCGGGAGTGGCCACTGCACTCTAGTCTGGGCAACAGACCGAGACTCCAACTCAAAAAAAATAAATAAATAAAGTAGCTTGTCTGTCTTTCCTATTAAAACTGATGCTTAAAGAGTTAGTTAAGGAGGTTCATGACTCATGACAAATGTTAAGGCTATCTACAACACATTAAACACTGCTGAGGTTTTTAGAAATGAAAATAGTTTCATTAAGATCGAGTCTGCCAGCTCTCCAGAACCCTAGATTCCTGATGATGCTTATCACAATTTCTTGCCAAAGTGTGTAAATGATCTGTAGACCAACAATGTAGTAAACTGTAACTTTAGGTTTTTCTAGGCCCTTTTTTCTGTGATACAAAAAGCAGTTTTAAAAGGTCATTACAAAATATAGAAATGGTAGCTCATGCCTATAATCTCAGTACTTTGGGAAGCCAAGGTAGGAGGACTACTTGAGCCTAGGTGTTCCAGACCAGCCTAGGCCAACATAGTGAGATCTCATCACTACAAAAAATAATTTTAAAAAGTAGCCAGGGTGTGGTGGCGTGTGCCTGTAGTTCCAGCTACTTGGGAGTGTGGGTTGAGAGGATTACTTGAACCCAGGAGTTAGAGGCTGCAGTTAGCCATGTTAGTACCTCTACTCCAGCCTGGTTGACATACTAAGACTACGTCTAAAAATAAAAGTAGATATATTAAAAAATCCAGAAAACTACCACCTGAGATTATTTTCCTCATATTTTATTCCATGTAGATAGATTGGTAATCCTGTGGCTTCTGTAAACACCAATAGCATTTTCCTCATGAGATAAAATAAAATCTAGTGTATATATTAAATATATGTAGTATGAATGTACATTCATGAATGGACATATGTATATCAAAAGTGTTAAAAGTGGTTACTGACAAGAATTAGGCTTTTGGGGTGGTTTTTGTGTTTTGGAAATTTTCTGTAATATTATAATTTACTTTTATAATCAGGCTTTTAAAGATGAAAATTCATTAACTCAAAACTTATCCAAATTCCTTCTCTTATATTAAATGCCTATATGCTTTAATACTTGCATTCATTAATGTCAGAATTATCAAGATCAGTTTGAATGCATATACGATTTATAATCTGCTACAATGCTAAGGATGCAGACCTTAGAAAATTCACTTTAGTTAATTCATAAACTACTGCAACTATGTTGCTACTGCTTTTGATATAAACATATTAAAATGTAAGTAACAGCTAGAATTAACATTTATTGAGAAGTTACAATGTGCCAGACGCTGTTCTAAGTACTCAACATGAATTAGTTAATTTAATTCTTTCAACAACCCTTTGAGGCAGGTATAAAAATGGTATATAAGGATTAATGTACATTCATTAAGGATTAGTACATATTAGAAAATCATAATAAGGTTTCTAACTGTATTTCTCCAGGAAAGGTCAACAAAAAGAATCATCACCTACTATCATCTCATAGATGAAATAAAATTTTAAATACATTCATATACTTACACAAATGTGTTAATAAACTAAAAAATAGTCCTTTAAGTTGAATAAATTTGTATCTGTCTTTATTATTCTTACTTGATAGCTAAGCTGTGAATCGACAATATCTAATACTAATTTTGAATTACTAAAAGTGAAATTCTATTTGCAATGCTAATGAATGTTAAACAGTAATTTGTAGTAAGATCAAATTAATGAAATGTAAAATTTTCCCTAAAGATTAAAGTTGCTTATAAAAACATTCACATTAGTTCTCCCTTATCTGCAGGGTATACATTTCAAGACCCCAAGTGGATGACTGAAACTACGGATAGTACTGAACCTGACATATACTATGTTTTTTCCTATATGCAACATACCTAAAATAAAGTTTAATTTATAAATTAGGCATGGGGAAAGATTAACAACTAATAATAAAATATAACTATATACTATAATCAAAGCTATGTGAATATGAATATGGTCTCTCCTCTCTCAAAATATCTTAATGCACTGTACTTACCTACTTTTAGATCACAGTTGACCACAAAAACCACAACTGAAGCCACAGAAAATGAAACTACAGGTAAAGAGGGACTACTGTAAATGACAAAAAAAAAATGGATCTTACACTTACATGATTTAACAAAGTGGAAAGCTTTGACCCATCCTGAATATTCTTCTCCAAGATATTTAGAACTTTCACAGTTTTGTCAGTTGAAAGCTAAAATGGCAACCAATTATTTTATCAGTCATTATAAAAAAGTTATAAATTATTTGAGCAACATTCTGTAAAATTATTCCCTTTGTGGAACAGAAGAGATAAATTACCACCCTTGCCAGGCGTGGTGGCTCACGCCTATAATCTCAGCACTTTGGGAGGCCAAGGTGAGAGGATTGTCTGAGCCCATAGGTTAGAGACCAGCCTGGGCAACTTTGTGAGACCTCATTTCTACAATAAATAAAAAAATTAGCTGGGCGTGTTGGTGTGCACCTATAGTTCCAGCTACTTGGAAGGCTGAGGTAGAAGGATCGCCTGAGCCCAGCAGGTCAAGGCTGCGGTGGCTTATGAGCGTGTCACTGCGTTCCAGCCTGGGAGACAGAGTGAGACTTTGAGTGGAGGGTGGGGGGAGACTACCACCCTCTTAAAGGGTGAGAGATAATTCACTTTGACTCTCTTCTCATGACCCTAATAACTAAAGTAAGCGTCAAAGAAAAATTTAATGTATTTCTATATTTAAATAATCTAAATATTTGACGAAAAAAAACCCCGAAAAAAAATGAAGGCCTATGCATCTTTCTTTCTTTCTTTTTTTTTGAGTTGGAGTCTCACTCTGTTGCCCAGACTGGAGTGCAGTGGCCGCTCCCAGCCACCGCAGCCTCAACCTTGCTGGGGCTCTGGCGATCCTTCCGCCTCAGCCTTCCAAGGAGTGGAACTACAGGCGCGCGCTACCACGCCCGGCTAGGTTTTTTTTGTTTTTTATTGTAGAGATGAGGTCTCACCAAGTTGCCCAGGCAGGTCTCGAACCTGTGGGCTCAGGCAATTCACTCACCTTAGCCTCCCAAGGTGCGGGATTACAGGTTGAGCCACCAAGCTCAGCTGCCTATGCCTCTTTCAATGCAGTAATATGTTTCTCTTAGAATAATTTGTCAAGTATTTCTTTTATTCAAGGATTTTTTAAAGAAATAATTTAGACTCTCAGAAGTCATCCATGATTTTTCTTTTCACTATTATTTACTTTAAATACATTTTATAATTTATCTTGAAAGATTTAATTTCAAATGTTAGTCATGAAGTTAATTTAAAAATTTTACTTTAGTGAGATACCTTATCCATTATACCCATGGCTTTAATTTTAGCGGATTCACTGCCAAGTTCATTAAGCTGATGTTTTCCTAAGAGTAGTTCCTGAGGAATTTCATCATCATCACCTACAAAATCAAACAATCACAAACACAGTTTAGATTAAAAACATAGCTCAAAATGTTTAACTATCAAATAAAAGTTTTGGAGACATAAACAGATGTAAACAAGCTAAACAATTAAGAACCTAAGAGGCCTCTGTAAACTTCAAGTAAACCCTTAATGAAAGAGAACAGAAATTAAAATTAGATTTCATACTAAAATGGGAAGACAAAATAGATATCTACTATAGATACACTTTGACCCTTCTCAACCAGGCTCTGTGCTTCAAGAGGCTGATCTGTATGTCTACATCAACAGTGTCCCATGCTCTCTGGCTTCTATTTGGGTTCAACTAATAGGGTGTACTGTCAGAAGATCAAAGAGAAGGACAGTGAGTTCAGGGTATTTATACACCTGACTCCTTGCTTATAAGGTCTTCTCAGAGACCTATACTGTCCTCTGACCAAAAAATGTACCACTTCTTTCAAGGCAACCTACTCTATTTAGCCTCCTCTACAACATTTCTTCCTACTGAGTGAATTCTGGTGACTTCATTTTATTCGTATATTTAGGGGTGGTAATAGTCCCGTGGCTGCTAACCCTGGATTCTGGTACTATTTTGCCCCTATCTTTGAAATTCATCTCTTTGTAAATAATTCTTCTTCAAACTGTCTTAATTTGTAAGTGCCATCTGTTCTCCTTTTGGAACTCTGAATGATACAAAGACAATTTTTCAGCACAGAATTGAAAAGTTTAAGAAAAATGAAACTGATACTCTAAATAATCAGGAAACACAATGATACTCAGGCAAGTAATTCCCACAAAACAAGTATGTTTTTACCAGTTGAAGGTGGCATAAGATTGTTGAGAGTAGCTCTACACATTACAATCAGTTTTTATAAACATTTTTTATATTTATAGATGTAATCTTTATATATTACTATAAAAGTAACATATGACTATAACAATCCTACTGTATTCTAATTGGTTTACTATTTTGTTTTCTGTATTACAGTCTGCATTCCCTAAGGCCAGGGATAGGTCGTATTTATTTTTGCACCTCTAGCACTTAACAACTACTGGCACACAGTAAATATTAATTAAGTAGTGGCCATTAGAATAAATGAAAGGATGAACAGATTTTTATTTCTGCTTCTTTGCTCTATTAGTACCCTCATTATCTAGGGTCTACTCAAGACTCAGCTCCATAAAGACTTCCTAAATTATCTTATTGATATACCTGTATTCAAAGGATTCTTAAGACACTATCAACACTTGACTAATTTGGTACATGAGCTTTGTACTAAAGTTTTTAGTTTCTTGATAACATGGACTAGATTTTACTCTACAAGTATATTTCAAGTTTATTGATAGCAAACATCTCTGTGTCTTCTAGGATAACCGGCAGAAAGCTAGACTCTTAGAGGAGGTGGTAAATACATATATTTTAAATTGATTTTACCAAATGCAGTAAAATCCATATCTTCCAAATTATCCAAAATATTCTCTATTGAGGCTGTGAATCTCTTAAAAGTTGAAGAGTCCATCATTTCTGCAAAAGAGAAAAAAATATTTATTATGTCCACACACCAAGTAGACATGTGAATCTGAAGAGTATGAATAAAGACAAGTCAACTAAAATGTTACCTTCTGGTGTTAGTTTTGGTTCATAAGCTTTTCTTTTCTTTTGTTTTTCTTTTTTCTTCATTTTTCTAGCAACTAAAATGAACAAAAAAGAAACACTGAAATGCAGGAATGACAACTTAACATATTTCCATTTTCGTTTCTAATTTTTTCCTGAACATCAATTAAATATTTAAACAACGACTGCAAATCCAAACTATATACTTTTGTCTTGATTAAAAATTAGTTGTTAATCAACTCATAAAAAGATATAAAATAGTCTTCAAAGTTAAAGCCCTAGATTTAAACCTGTTTTTGGTAAGAAATCTGTTGACACTGATGAATTACCCTCACTAAGGCTGGGAGGAGGAGAATAATCTTCCATGTCAGAATCTGATGGACTTCGGTTTCGATAACGACCACCACCTGAACTCCTTCTTCCTTCATGAGAGTGGCCACTTCTCCTATGATCCCCAGAACTTCTTCTGTCACGCTCTTCATATTCCCAAGCTTTATCATCATCTTTTTTATGTCGTTTCCTAGAGGCTAGAAGCAAATCCCCATGACAAATAATTTACCTCATTTAAAAAGACAATTAAAACTTGTACTTTACAAATAAACCACATGGGGGAAAAAATCTTCATTCTGTGGGTCTAGAATATTCTGAGTGATTTCATCTATCCAAAAGCTTAAATTATGGTATAGAAGTAGTAGCACTAATTTTCACATGATCAATCTAGATTTAAAGGTTTTTATTTATTGCTAATAAATACACAGAGGAAGGTTCTTGGCATTAAACTATACTGTTCATTTCAATGAAAAGATATTCAGTGAGTCAGTAAGGGTTATATCTAAACTCCAAGATTAATTAAGCCTTGTAAAACAAACTTTATTTAGGATTTGGATAAAAAAACAGAGCCATCTTAAAGCATTTAGGTTATTGATGGGAGCAGGGTCTTTAAAAAAGTCAACTTTTGAGAAAGTGTTACAGCATATGAGTAACCACGTACACCATCAATTAACAAGTAAGTTAAACCCACAACTTAGTAATAAATTCCATAAACCCTGATGACCTAATATTACAAGCCTACAGAGATTGGATAAACCTGTAGAGTTGTAAATACTCACATAATGAATTCAGCTCTCCAACAATAGGCTTGCTTACACCCAAGAAGAAAAGCTTCTAAGCTTATGCATGCTACATAAGCATGTTTATATGTTACCTTCAATCTTTTCCCCATCCTTCGAGAGGTCTAAGCATTCTGCTAAAATCACCATACTGACAGGAACCTCTAGGCAGACTTGGCAAACAGATTTCATCTGACACATCAACTCTGATCAACTGGTAATAGCTGCCTAGAGCATTATGTTGAAAATAATATAAAGCCCCGAGAAAGCATCATAGTTCAGCAAGAAAGACTGATTGGAAATGTCTGCAGTGAGAGCTGGAGGGCAGTGCAAGTGACAAATACTTATCATACCTGCTCTAGGGTGTAGGTGCCACCAAGTTAAAACCAGGGCAGAGAACTGATATATCCTATCTTGAGATCCTACACCGGTTGTTGTAGTGGCCACTTGTTGCTGACAATGATAAACTTTCTAGTCTGTGCTTGACCTCCCTGGCTTCCTAGTGACTGGCTTCTTTTCTGGATCCCTAACGATAATAAATACACAAATACTAAAGACAAATGTCTTGCTTAAGTCCCCTACTTGGTTTAAATTTAAAGATGCCAATCTCTGGCCCAGGTACTCTATGCTTGTACCAGTGTTCTAATGCATGGGTAATAAACGACTATAACCTGGCTAATCTTTATTTAAATGCTGCCCTAACTATTCCTATTTAAGAATCTAGTTTGGTTTCTGGTTTTGGATCTTTCTATCCATCCAATCTATGAACAACAAGGCAGGAAAAGATCATTTTGTTTCCTCTTCTTTATGGTCATAGGCTTGGCACAATAGCAAGTTCATAGAAAAAAACAAATGTAAATGCATACATTAACTCTCCAGTGATTTTCTTCATAATTAGGCATACATATTGTTATGAGGTATGTGAGGAGAGGTAGGACTTTTCTCCTTTTATAATTAGGGTATGGTTTAGTACATTCCATTAATGATGGCATGTTTCATGTAGGTGAGGGTGTGTGTGTTTGTGACATAAAAACAGGTCATTTTTGTACAGCATTCATTAAATGTTTTTTTCCACAAGTACTGAAATTCCTACCAAATACAAGAATGACAACTAATAAGCAAATTCATCAAACTTTAGGCAATTTGGGTAAAAATGGGATGGCAAATTAAAACAAACAATTTCAGGTTATCAGGATCAAAACTCATTGTGGCTACCTTGTTCTTTCTTCATATTCCCTCATTACTCTGAAAAAAGCAGGTGGGGAAAGGACTCAATAGAGAGGTATATAAAATATGACTTCTCTACCCTCCCTTTCCAAATTTCACCTATATCTCTCTTTAACTTCTCATATCCCTCTACTTTAGCTTTTTATATTCTCCCCACTTTTTCCCCCAGGAACCCAGTTTCCTAATATCTGTGCAATGGCCATCCAAATCTGTGTGGTTCAACTTTCAAAGTTACCCTTCATTCAATCCCTTTCTTTAATCTTCAACAAAATTATATCCTTGGTTTTAGATTTTATGAAACCAATTTGATTAAACTGCAGTAAGTTTAATCTTAACCTTAAGTTTCAAAAAGCCTATATCTCTCTCAAAGCAGCATTTTGTTAGCAACTTAGGTTCTCGGAATACTTTTGCATTTTGTATTGTACTACATTTTTACCATACTGTTTTTGTTGTGGTATGACAATTTGGTTGTTTATGTCAACCACCAACTGGACTTCTTTCACTACTCAAATCAGTGGCCCCAATGTCCACTTTTCCACAGCTACTTGTATAGAAATCAACAGCAACAGTAACAACAACAAACCAGGAAGCTACTCTGATTTCTCTTTAAAAATCTAGAGAAACTTTTCTAGCAATGGTTGAAAGTTCTCTAAGTAGTATTAACTTTCAACAGACTTGGGCACAGGTATAGTGGGATCCAAGACTTTAAGATGAAGCTATGCATTCCCATGAGACGACATCTTTCATAATAGAAAGAAAAAAAACCAGACAAACATTAGGCATGTGTGGCTCTACTCTCCACTATTTTAAACTTGGTGGATATTTCTGCAGTAGCTTCAGAATTCTCATCAACTTAGCAGAGCAGGCAGCCATTATCAGTAAACTGGATTTGAAGTGTTATTTGAAATCAAATGCACTTCAGGGACTCCTCCTTCTCAGGTGTTCTTGAGATGGTTAATTTATTTATCAGGGAGAAAGAGAGAGAATGGTGAGGCATGTATATAAGAGGGAGTGAGTTTCTGGACCACCATATTTCCCTTGTCACTTCCCAGAGCTAACCATGTCCCATGACCAAAATGTTTTAATTGTAAATTAAAAAAAAAATTAACGTTAGCCATTTAATATACTGCGTGTAAATACATTTCATGATAATACAAATTATAACAATTACACATATTAGATGCTTACTTTGCTGTACATGAGTAAATATGTATACTTTGCTGTATACTTTATTTCAATTTTAAAACTTTGCTCAGATTTGTTCAGTATTCATATGCTCATATTCATATGCTTACTGTCATCACTGTACTCATATTTGTATTCTACTGCTCATAATTCCAGAGCTCACAATTTTAAAAAGATCAGAGTAAATAAACATTGATCAAAAACTTTGGAGAAGGTGAAGGGCTTCCATCAGCAATATACATTTAAAAATGGCAGCATGCATCTGTCCTTCCTGCCTTTGCTTGTCACACCTCAATCTATGGACACTAGGTGGAAAAGGTAGAACACACTGGTGGTCTTCCCACTTCTTTTGGTCATTATGACTAAGTCAGTTGGCACACAAGTGAAGATCTCCCATAGTCTGTTTCCACTGAATGCCGTTTAAGTCAAACAAGGTTGCTGACCCCTCTTGGCTAGGCTCAATTCTCTTGCTCCAGAAGAAGGAAGATAGGGATAAAAGAGAAGAACTTTTTCAGTGGACCAGTAGGAAGACAGGCGAGGTATAGCAAGTCTAGTGCAAAGACAGGTGATCACAGTGTTGTAGAGAGGTAGCTGTGTAGTGAAGAAGCCAGCTCTGGAAAACAGTGAAACAAGGGAGGAATTCCAGGACACAGCTGGGCAAAAAGGAGAAGCCAGGTCCAAACCACACAGATAAACTGCAATGTGGCTAATCCATTCATAATTTAGTGATAGTATGGTTTTATATATTTCTTCAACTGGCTATCTCCTAGTGTCCTTCAAGACTCAACTCAAGTGTCACCTCTTCCAGTAAGCATTCACTGAACCCCCATTCTGATTTTGATGACAAACCGATGTGTTCCCAAAGCACCCTGGATTTAAAGCTATCACTGTACTTTCCTCATTGTACTACAATTATTTATTTATATATTTCCCCCATAAGACTGAAGGTTCTTTGAAGACAGGGGCCACATCTTATTTGTATTTTATACTCAGTGCCTAGCATTTAGTAGGAGCTCAATAAATGTTTGCTAAATGCATAGACACATACCTACCTGTGTTTCAAAAGACTAATTGAAAAGTTATAGCTAATTTAAAATTTTTTCTTGGTGCCAACTGATCTCATCTTTCACACATTTTTAAAGTATAAAGAAAAATCTTTCTACACTATGTTATTAAGAATTAAGGTCACTGTGCTCTTGCTAACTCCCCAAATTATAAATGAGACAAACATATCAAACTACTTTTAAATTCTAAAATATTAATAAAGTTATGTGATACTTACATTCAAAAGCTTCATCACTATCATTATCTTCATCTGAACTGATTTCAGTATATTTTGGCTTTTCATTAACTGTGCTACGCTTGCGTTTGTTCATTTTCACACGTTCACAAAGTGGCATGGTAGATTCAATTTCTGCCAGGAGTTCAGGGGGTAATTCTTTTAACACTGATTGATCTATACTACCTATTAATGAAAGGTAAGAATACAATTTAAATCTGAAGATAAAAGGAAAACTAAATTAGCATAATAAAAACAATATTAGTATTTATAGGTTTTTGAAGTCACCTTTCTATTTTAATAAAACACTGTTACATTTACCACTATAATACTCGTAACCTTAAACTGATGATAGTTTATATATACACGTATGTGTGCATACATATAGTTATGTAACAACTTTAAAATGATACTTATTACCATAATAATAAAGGGCAGTTATATCATTAATTTTTGCTATAATGCCTTCATTTGTCTGCATTGACTAAAAACATTCTGACATTAGAGATTCACTGACATTAGTAAATGAACTTGTGTTAAGAGGTATGTTTCATATTCTTGGTAGTAACCAAATTTGTTCTAAGTAAGTCTGGGATAGACCTATATAATTTGAAACTGATGTTACCCCTTAGTACAATGAGAAAAGTTGGAGGACACTTACCACCCCTCCTTCTCTTTCTCTATGATTTTGTCAGTTGTGTATGGCAGCTGGGACAAGAGCTTTATCTATGTTTTTACCTGTCACTGTTTATTACCTTTATTAAAGGTAATACCTTTAGCATTATGGAGAATTTCTTCAAACAGACAAACTAATATATGCATTTAACTGAAGGCAATAGAATAAGCCAAAAATATTTTATTTTTTTTGTTTTTTTGAGTTGGAGTCTCACTCTGTCGCCCAGACTGGAGTGCAGTGGCCGCTCCTGGCCACTGCAGCCTTGCCTGCTGGGCTCTGGCGATCCTTCCGCCTCAGCCTTCCAAGTAGTAGCTGGAACTATAGGCGCGCGCTACCACACCCGGCTCATTTTTGATTTATTGTAGAGATGAGGTCTCGCCAAGTTGCCCAGGTGGGTCTCGAACCTGTGGGCTCAGGCAATCCACTCACCTCAGCCTCCCAAAGGCACGGGATTACAGGCTGAGCCACCAAGCCCGGCCAATATTTTAAAACATGTGTCTATAACTGAAAATAGTAAATTCAAGTCTGTTATGAAATAAGTTCATATCTTCCCATGAAAAAGTAAAGACAGGATAAAAATACATCAACATATTACATTAAGAGGCATTAACACCATACTACCTAATCGCACACACATATACACAAACATATACACAGCTCCTATGAAAAACTAAATTGTTAATATCTTCTTGACAGTTTAATAATAAAGAAGTAGTAAAAGCTATTTATTTAGAATAATTTCTCCTTGATGACTGCTAAAGATGATAATTTTAACTTCCTTTACTTACCTATGTAAGTCTTTGAGCGGAAGTATTAAAAAAAAAAAGATGTCTTACCTGATAAATTTTATGAATTGAGAGCAAAGACTACCTTAGTGGCTTACAGCAGGAAGTATTAGTAACTTATAATCAATATTAACACTATCTCTTATTACACTTAAAGGTAATAGTACTTATGTAAAGAACAAAAATATATCATGACAAAAAAATAAATAGATATCGATTAAGACATATTTCAAAGCCTCAAGAATATACAATCAAGTAATTCAAGATACAGAATATAAGTATTAATCTTAATGGAAGAATAACCCTTTTACTCTTCTGAAGCTTTTATTCAATGTCATGAAGGAATAAATTCTGTAACTTTCAGTCTTCTGTTCTTCTAAGGACATGCATAGCAACAATTTTACTGAACAAATTTGCAATACTGGTGACTGGTAATGCTCCAAAGACTTCATTGCTGAAAATTCTGATTCATTAATGTTGAGCTTAACTTATCTGTGTTATTTGGAAATCATGTAATGTTTCTTTGTATTGGTTCTCTTAATTTAACTAACTTTGATCAGTGAGGACCTTTTTTTTAAGAGTATTGATAGAGGTAAAAGAAATCAACTTTAGCTTTGCATTGCCAGTAGTACCTTCAGCCCCAAGCTGAACACATTCTGCGTTTCATTGAATGCTTCCTAATTGCCTAACTGTGGTTCACAATTTTTTATGTTTACTCACAGATTTACTTCCTGCATAGGTCCTGAATTGCTATCTTTGGCAGACATTCAGGCTTTTTAGACATTTCCAAATTTATTTATTCATTCATTCATTTATTTGAGTTGGAGTTTCACTCTGTTGCCCAGGCTGGAGTGCAGTGGCATGCTCATGGCCACTGCAGCCTCAGCCTGCTGGGTTCAGGTGATCCTTCCGCCTCAGCCTTGCACGTAGATGGAACTACAGGTATGTGCGACCATGCCCGGTCAATTTTTTTTTTTTTTTTTAATTTATTGTAGAGATGAGGTCTAGTCAAGTTGCCCAGGCTGGTCTCGAACTTGTGAGCTCAGGCAATTCTCTCACATTAACCTCCCAAAGTGCTGGGATTATAGGAGTGTGCCACTGCGCCTGGCTGAAAATTTTTCAAAATGAAAAATTTTTTTTGTACTCAAAACACTATAATCTTTGTGGGTTTATAAATATAGGTAAACCAAAGTATTTGGCCATTAGTCCATTATGAGATTTATTTTATTTTTGAGTTGGAGTCTCATTCCGCTCCCCATACTGAAGTGCAGTGGCACACTCACTGCCACCCCAGCGTCGACCTGCTGGGCTCAGGTGATTCTTCCACATCAGTCTTCCAAGTACCCAGAACTACAGGTGCGTGCTACCATGCCCAGTTAATTTTATTTATTTATTTGTTTTTGGGTTGGGAGTCTCACTCCTTATTTATTTATTTATTTTTGGGTTGGGAGTCTCACTCCGTTCCAAGTAGTTCAGAACTACAGGTAGACGCCACCATGCCCAGTTAATTTTTATTTTTATTTATTTATTTATTTTTGAGTTGGAGTCTCACTCCGTCGCCCAGGCTAGAATGCACTGGCATGCTCATGGCCACCCCAGCATTGATCTGCTGGGTTCTGGCGATCCTTCCACCTCAGCCTTCCAAGTAGCTGGAACTACAGGTGCGCACTCCCACGCCCGGCCTATATTTGAAAATTTATTGTAGAGACAAAGTCTCACCAAGTTGTCTGGGCTGGTCTTGAACTGGGGGCTGAGGCAATTCACTCACCTCAGCCTCCCAAAGCGCTGGGATTACAGGCTGAGCCACCAAGCCTGGCTGATTTAGTTTTAGATACGAAGTCTCACCAAGTTGCCCAGGCTGGTCTCGAACCCCTGGGTTCAGGCAATCCTCTCACCTCGGGCCCCCAAATTGCTGTGTTAAAGGCTTGAGCCACCGCGCCTGACCAAGATTTTATTTAAAAGGTCGATTTACCCGATTGTTGTGCTTAGATTAAGTTTATATCACAAAGACATTTACTAGATACTAATTTCTGAGAATTAATGTTATCTTGTAGATTAATATACAATAGATAATCAAGGGTAAAAATATGTATTGGTACTTATACTCTCTCTACAATGGATTATGTCCCCAGAGCAAGAATTCTACTCTCTTTTTGTAAAAATTCCTCACAATAGCAAAACACAGACAGTCTGTCTTATATCTAATAAAGTAGGTATCAACATTAATTCATAATAGTTTACTCTCTTATTCCCTAAACTAACAAGAATACTGTCAAATTTAAGAGATCTAGTATTCTTCAGATCATTTTAACCTCTGTACAACATGAAAAGATTAAGCAATGTAATTTGAAGATCAAATGTTTTATATCTGAAGATGACCCAACTTAAAAAAAAATCTAGCAACGGTTAATGTCTCTAAATGTACTATCTTCCAAAAGTGACCCATTTCATTTAGAACAGAATTGTCTATTTCACAGGATCATCCTTTTTCTGAATTAACTACTTTCTTTTTATTAAATACTTTATAAATTGACTCAGCCAGGTCTGTCAATTATAACGGTAAGAAATAAAAAGCTCAATTTTCTCATACTCCAGCCCAAGATTTTTAATATGTTATCAAGATCTGCATAACAAATTCAATTTAACAGAAATGAATATATAGTGATTACTTAAAATTATCCGTGTAACATATTTGGTTACATTCTTTTCCCTGAATTAGTTAATAATCCACTGAATACAAACATAGTGCCTCACTATTTCTTAATATACAATGATAAACTTTAGGGATTGAAGACTTTAGGGATTATTGCTGTTTGCCAAGTTAACTTGTTGCTAAAAACTTTAGATTGCAAATGCTTTATAATTACCTTTCTCATCTCATTTCTTCTGCTCCAACTACTTTATTCTTTAAGTCAAGTGTCTGAGTTACCATATTATTTTAAGTTATTGGCTTAATGGATAATGCTATTTGTCACAATTTTGCGAAATACCACATTTTCAGCTTTTGTATCGACATTGCATTAATACAGTACACCTCTGCCTTCTGGCTTTAATAAGGCTTAGGAATAAATTTAATCCTAGATGTGCTACATTTTAGTGACCTTGGATTTCTAGTAAAAATCACTCCTATGAGCACTTACCAGATTATAAAAACTGGAAGTCATCAAAAGACTTAGTCTTGAAGAGTCACTGATCTGATAACTAGCAATGTGTTTTGTTTTTAAATCAAACTCTGAGATTAAAATAAATCACCTCAATTAATAAAACTTTTGGGACTGAAGCATCTGTCTGTGGAAAACCGATAAACTCAGAAATGAAATTAACAGCTTCACATAAACCTCCAAATTTTATTTTTTTAAAATTGAGCAAGCATAATATAACAGTTCAGTGATAATTCTTCCACTAACCTAACCACATAACCAAGGAGTAGCAGCATCAAATGGATCTTTCTGTTAGAGGTAAGCAGAGGCAAAAAGTAAAAAAGGAAATTCAATAGTACAGCTGTCAATCTGTCCCTCTTGTGGCCCCCAGTTAACACTGTTTGAAGACATATTTTTGGGGGTAGCCATGGTCACTAAATGCAGGTCAACTATCTTATTTGAAGCTAATGATAGGGAGCTTATCCCAAGGAGTATGAACTACTGATGACAGTCTTGAAAAATGATAACATTTGAGAGGCAGAAACCAAATGAAGTAACCTGAACAGAAACTAAAAAAAAAGTGGGGTTAAACTAAGAGACCAGAACATTGACTACTCTTTCCACAAGGATCCCAAGGTACCTAACATGTTAGCAAAACTAGGAGTAGAGATAAAGAGTGTATCGGGGGCCAAAATCCTCAGTGAATGCAAGGACATGGAAGATTGGTGAATAAACTTTGAGGTCACAAAATACTGACCTAGAGGAAGAATTCTGACATGTATGTTTGAACAATTATTTTTAAAAAGCAATAGAAAACTAGGAGAAAGGAGATATAACTTTTTGGCATTAAGGCTCACAGTTTGAATGAAAATGAGCAGAATGAATTTCACAGCTTCTACAATAGATATTAATAGTTATCAGGTAATAAAAAGGGGGAATCTGTTTGTAATTGAGGGGGCAAAGTCTTAATTTAAGGGAACAGAGGATCAAGTAGACTACATCATCTAGAGCAGGGGTCCCTAACTGCAAGGCCAGTGACTGGTACAGGTCAGGATAGAGGCCTCACAGCAGGAGGTAAGCAGCAGGTTAGCAAAGCTTCACCTGTATTTACAGCTGCTACCCATGGCATGCATTACTGTCTGAGCTCTGCCTCCTGTCAGATCACACTGAAAAGCCTGATTCCATTTCTAGCAACCTATCTTTGTGAAGGAGGGTTTTCTGTAGTGACAACAACCAAAACAAGATTATGGAGTAGAATGGATATAAGCAAAATACTTCGGGTGTCACGGTCTCCCATTACCCTCAGATGGGACCATCTAGTAGCAGGAATACAAGTTCAGGGCTCACACTGATTCTGCATTATGGTGAGCTGTTTAATTATTTCTTTATATATTACAATGTACTAATAGTAGAAATAAAGTGCACAATAATTGTAATGCGCTTGAATCATCCCAAAACCATCACCCTGCTCCTTCCCCAGTTCGTGGAAAAATGGTTTTCCACAAAACCAGTCTCTGATGCCAAAAAGGTTGGGGACTGCTGATCTAGAGGCAAAGAGTAAGGAAATAATTAGAAACGCTTGCATTTTATGTGATGGTTCTGGATAGGAATTGAGGCATGATGAGATAATCTGGCATGAAGTTGTCTTAGTTTTGCTAGAGGTAGAGACCCCAGATATTGGCTGGAGGCCTAGTTACTTGCTCAGGATTATTAAAAAAAAATTTTTTTTTAAATTACAAAATGGAAGCCTATCTACCAAACAACTATTCATCTGTATCTGAGGAAGGGTAGCTAGGACCAAATGTATAGCTATTCTCTTTCTGATGGTCACTGAGAAATATTACTGAAACAAATACAAAGAATTACAATAATCTAAGAACTAGAAAATGCCCTTTTAAATTTTTGCCAGTAATTTTCAAGCTGCAGGTTTTAACTCCTAAGTGAGTTGTGAAATCAGTTTCGTGGGTCTTGATCAACAGCTCCACTTAAAATGGGGGGAAAAAAAAAAAAAGAAAGAAAATATAAAAGTTTTGCCTATAGTAAGGGTAGGTATTATTACTATGCATTTGTATGTGTATATTAGGACATAACATACATTTCTTTTTATCTTGTTACAGTCACAAAAGTTTAAAAGTCCTTTAAATTATGATTGCCATGTCTCTCAAAAAAGGAGTGTCAATTCACAATGAAAAGGCCTTTCTAAATTAATCTAACCCAAGTGTGGGCTTAGCTCAATGTTTCCTAAACTATTAGTTCAGTGAAAGATAAATAATAATCAAAACAGTATTTTAATTATTTTTGAAGTAAATCTTTCTAAAAAAAAATTTCTGCACCTGTCCCTTTTAAAAACCAAGACAACTTCTTGACTCATGATCATTATTGAAAAATCAAGTTTCTACTATGCTGTACATGGCAATGTCTTTGGAAGTTTTAACCGTTATGAATAGGTTATTTGACACTATATTATATGATCCAAGCTTTGCTTCTGAGTTCTGTAGGCCTGTTTTTAATTTGCTTGCATATGTACACTAAGACTACAAAATTATAGCAGTATAGAAAATATAGCTCACAACAAATGGTGTTAAAATACTAATCCAATCTTGGAAATTTACCATTCTTGGAAATTTATCCCAAGGAATTTATTCAACAAAACAAAAATAGCCATGTTTAAAAAAATGTTTAGATGCGTTTTATCTATTGTAACTTTAAAATGTCCAACAATAGAGGAAAACATTGGAAGATATCATATTAAAGGCTAATTATGAACCCTGTTGGTACAAAAATAGTAAGTACAAAGACAACAGAATGCAAAATGATAAGTATATAATGTTGCATCTATGTAAATGGTAATTGGAGTGAAAGGAAGTTAATGTAAATATTATACAGATTATAATCTATACTAAGACATGAATTTCTCTAAGGAAATACAAATGATATTTTAGGAAAACAAGAAAAAGGTCAATGACAAATTCAATTAAAATTTGAATGACTCTACACGCCCTTATATAAAATATTGGACAGTGAGGGATTAGGTGATGCTTAATAAAGACAGTGGATTTTCAACAGAGGTAAGGTGGGATGAAGTGGAAGGAGTAGAGGATGAAGGACAGGAGCACAGAAGCAGGAGCTGGTAGCATATAGAACAATCCAAGGATATGTTTGAAGGAATCATCCCTGGACTGAGCCAGATATCCAACAGGAAGAAAAAATGGAGAAGTCTGTAAAAGCCGGCAAGATTTGGATATTTGACAGTATTTTTGAGAATAGAAGTGATATAACTGAAATGTGCTTTAGAAATGTTATGCTAGCAATGATTCATAGGATAAACTGGATAGACATTATCTTCTGAGAGCTATTGGATACAACTGTGTGAAAGGTATAGGGGAATAGTAAGTAGATATCATAAATTTAACCATTTTTGAAAGGTGGTACTATTACCATTATGTACTTACCATAATCCTACTTTGGGAAAAAAGACTTAGCTTATTATACTATCAACTGTTTAATATGTTAAGATCATGCAAAAACCAGAAAATATAAAATCAAGGACAATAGAATTCATGTGGATATTTGTACTATTTAAGTATTTTAACCAATCTGAACAAGTATTAAATTATATTATTAGTTATCAACTGACTACTATTACATTAGGCTAAATATGTAGAGTATTTTAGTAACATGTATTTTATCATATTCTAGAAAAACATTTTCCAACACAGCTAGAAATGACACCTTTTCTGATACTTTCTTGCTATCAATGGCTATAAAACAATGTTTAATTTAAAACAATCTAGCTTTACCTTACTTCTTCCTTGCTATATTCTAAGCATTAGCCAAATATTTAAATTCCCTATACTTGTCATATTTTTTGTCTTTTCCTTCTATTCTTGTGTTAGAAACACACTTGATCCCTCATTCCTTTGTACTCACCCAACATCCTCTTTTTTAAGAATACTATATTAAGCTGGGCTCGGTGGCTCAGACTGTAATCCCGTGCTTTGGGAGGCTGAGGTGGGGATTGCCTGAGTCCGCAGGTTCGAGACCCGCCTGGGCAACTTGGCGAGACCTCATCTCTACAATAAATCAAAAAATCAGCCAGGCATGGTAGCGCGTGCCTATAATTCCGGCTACTCAGAAGGCTGAGGCGGAAGGATCGCTGGAGCCCAGTGGGTCGAGGCTGCAGTGGTCAGGAGCAGCCACTGCACTCCAGTCTGGGCAACAGAGTGAGACTCCAACTCAAAAAAAAAAAAAATACTATATTGTCACCATCTATTTAGTTAACTAAGTCCTTCATGAGATCATAAGCTTGATAAGGTCATAACTGTGTTGTGTTTGCAGCATCTAGCAGTGTTAGAAAATGTTGAAAATAACAAGACTACCTGCATAATGCACATTTGTATACCTAACCGTGAATTGTACCTCACATCCTCAAAATAAAAAAATTAAAAAAAAAAAAAGAGAACTTTGCAGATGTCCAGAAACATCTGTTGAATGCTTAGTGTAAGCATAAGAATGAATTTGTGGTGTTCCAAGAAATTTTTCCAGATGAAAATATTTTTTTGAAATCCTGAAGGCAGTGCTTAGGTATTCTATATTGATAATTACAGAGACGTATGCCCACAATAGAAAAAGATAGGTATAGAAAAAATTTCAAAATTAACAATGTGACAAATTTAAAATATTTTAAAGGCTATTTAAGTATGCCTATACTTAACTATTATATATTTAGCAAATACATTAATTATATGTTAATTATATTCACTACATAAAGATAAATATTCAGAAATATCCTACTAAAATACATTTGGCTAATTCATACTACAGTAATAAATATTAAATAAAAACTAGAAAATAATCCAAAACTCTAACTAGATCTTTTTATGTGCACATAAATGTACTCAAATGGCAATGCAAAACACAACTTTTAGGTATCACTATAAAATAAAGAATCTAGTTATCACATTTACCTATATAAAATTTCAATATTATATCTTTATCAAGTTCAGCAAACACAACTTGCAAGATCATTTCCTTATCACCTGTTTTTGCAAATAAAGTTTTATTGGAACATGGTCACATGCCCTTGTTTATGTATTCTCTCTGGCTGCTTTTGCACTATTTAAGTGATAAGTGGCTCACAAAGTCTAAAATATTTACTATCTGGTCTTTTACAGAAAAAGTTTGCTGACCTCTGTTATGTATCATGCCATATTAAAGTGTCATCTACCTTATAAGTATAGTCACTATATATTCTGTACAGATTTGGTCACTGCAAAGTTATTTACTTAATGAAGGCAAAATATCAAGGAATGGTTGCAGCAAGTGGAAGAACACTACTATAAATAAAGCAGGAAAAATAAATGATTTTAAGAAAAATTCAGTTTTAAGTGCTGCAGTTTTTATACTGACACGAGCTCTATAATGTTACTGAATTACTATGAGGAAGAACTATAAAAAGAAACATGCCTTCTAGAAGTTTATTAGGTAAATGATAATTTACTATTCAATATATAAAAGTTGGAGGTAGGAATCAAATGATTCTTTCTCTGATATGTATACACAGTGAGAAAAATAAATTGTGGCAGCAATATCTTCATTAAAGTATATAAAATAAACAGATCTGTTTTCAAAAATTATATTCTTCATTAGATAAATTCAATCAAAATTGGATGACTCTACACTCCTTTATATAAAATACTGAACAGACTTTAGCTTTTACTATAACAACACTCATCTTGGTCCTTATAACTGCATGAAGTAGAAAAGAAATTGGTTTCTCCATTTAAAAAGTGAATGAATCAAGCTTGGAAAGGTAAGACTTATTCAAGGTTTTGATTCCAGTGCTCTTTGTATTATAATTTATAGTGGGTTTAAAAGAGAATTTTCAAAAGTTGGTACATTAGAAGGCAGAGAATGAGCTGGGCTCGGTGGCTCAGCCTGTAATCCCGTGCCTTGGGAGGCCGAGGTGAGTGGATTGCCTGAGCCCGCGGGTTTG
>NW_007245969.1:225700-227874 GCF_000164805.1 Carlito syrichta
GGTGGCCGGGAGCGGCCAGTGCACTCCAGTCTGGGCGACAGAGTGAGACTCCAACTCAAACAAAACAAAACAAACAAACAAAAAAATCAAATGAAGTTGATTTCTTCATAAACAGGAACAGATTATCTCAGAATTAATATTTGCTAGTTCTTCACCTGTCAATAGTATACTTGCTTCTACAGCTAGAAAAACCCTATAGAAGCTTTAGGCTGGCTTGAGATATAGAATGAAAAGGAGAGAGAAAACCTTCAGCAAACTTTAATTGTAATGAAAAGTTTCTACTTAATGCATCTCTTTAAATCAATATTCTTTTTTTTTCTTCTTCTTTTTTCTTTTTGAGTTGGAGCCTCACTGTCACCCAGACTGGAGCTCCGGCGATCCTTCCGCCTCAGCCTTCCAAGTAGCTGGAACTACAGGCGGCGCTACCACGCCCCGCTAATTTTTGATTTATTGTGGAGATGTCTCGCCAAGTTGCCCAAGCGGCTCTTGAACCCGCGGGCTCACGAAAGTCACTCACCTCAGTCTCCCAAAGTGCGGGATTACAGATTGAGCCACTGAGCCCGGCTTAAATCAATATTCTTATGAACTATCTACTAAGCAAAATTTGGAACAAAAACTTTTACAAATGAATATCATGGATACAAATTTTCAAAATACTCCTCTAAAATCACACTCAACAACAGCTAGGACATACCATGCCAACTTCTGTAATAAATTTTCTCTAAACATTCCCTGAAGATATCACTGATACTAAAATCTTTACAGAAACTAAAATTTTGAGTTTTTTAGAAATATATTTTATAAAACTGTTCAAATGAAACTAATACATTTCCACTGCAGCATCATTAAATATTATTAAATATTGCAATCTACTTTAAAAAATACACTGAAAATTCCTCATTTTAGGAATTCACAAACACTGCTATAAATACACTCTCAGAAACGGCACTTCCTCTCAAACTTATAGAAGCTTAGGGTTCTAAACACAATCAAGTAGATTGTTCAGTGCTAAGTAAAAGGCAACCCCTGATAGTGATCAGGATTTAGCAGTGAAACTACTACAGTAAATAACCCAGTTGAAATAACTGTCCCTAATAAGGACTGAAATCACCAGCTCATCAAGTCAGCAAAATAGGTTAATCATTGTTGACTATTAATGCTGCTATATACATTACTAATGAAGACCACTTTCAGAAACTGTGTTACTCTTTAAAGGATGATCTCAAATAACAAATAGTATGGGATGCTTCTTGAAAGCACTGATGTAATGCAGAATGATGCATTAGTTGGAAAGAAGTAGAGAGAGGGAAAGAAAAAAGTATTTCTTTAAATATAAAGCTAAGATATTCTGAGACACCCTGGAGTTGTTAAAAAAAAAAAACAAAACTGTCCTGGCTAGAGCAATCAGAGAAGAGGAAGCAATCAGATGTATTCAAATAGGAAAGGAGAAAGTCAAGTTATCTCTCTATGCAGATGATATATGATTGTGTACCTTGAAAACCCAAGAGAATCTGTCAAAAGCCTCCTTACGTTGATAAAGGCCTTCGGCAAAGTCTCAGGATACAAAATAAATGTACAAAAGACAATCGCATTTCTCTACACCAATAATAAACAAACAGAAACCCAAATAAAAAACACAATTCCATTCACAATAGCCACAAAAAAAATGAAATACCTTGGCATCTTCCTAACCAGAGACGTGAAAGACCTTTACAACGAAAATTACAAAACACTGCTCAAAGAAATCAAAGCTGACACGAACAAGTGGAAAAATATCCCATGCTCATGGATTGGAAGAATCAACACTGTGAAGATATCCATCTTACCTAAGGCAATCTACAAATTCAATGCAATACCCATGAAATTACCAACAACATTCTTCTCAGACCTAGAAAAAACAACACAGGAATTCATATGGAAACACAAACATCCAAGAATAGCCAGAACAATCCTCAGCAAAAAAAACAAAGCAGGTGGTATCACAATACCAGATTTCAAACTTTACTATAAAGCTACAATCATCAAAACAGCTTGGTATTGGTACAGGAACAGGCATATAGATCAATGGAACAGAATTGAGATTCCAGAAGCAAAACCTCAATTTCTCAACCAACTCATCTTCGACAAAGCCCCCACCACCTACCAATGGGGAGAGGAGAACCTATTCAGTAAAT